>NW_024062484.1:0-132912 GCF_006381635.1 Hibiscus syriacus
GTAATATGATAACTGATGAAATGATCAAACTGACAAAATTTCAGTACTTTCAAACAACCATATATGGTGTTGCTCAAAAAAAATAAAATCTTAGTTATAGAAAAAATTAAAATAATTAATTAATTCAACAATTAATTAACCTCAAACCAACGTACCATTTACACAAAATATTTGAACTTGAGACTTTAAAATTCTCAACACCTTAATATAGTTAAATCCAGCTAAAAGGGAGTTTTAATATTACATTAAAAAAATTATAGGGTAAAGTATATAAATGGTATCTCGATTATAAGGCGTTATTTTATTGAGTCCACCGATTTTTAAAAGTGACAAAAAATCTCTCGACTATAGGGCGATGCTTTGTTGAGTCCCCAACTATTAAAAGTTACAAAATGATCATTTGACTATTCATATGTTTCAAACTCATCATTTTTCGTCAAAAAATTAGCGTTTGTCTGAGCTGGATGTTAACCTGTTGACTTGAATATGATAAAATTTGATCTCAAAATCGTTTAAGCTGTGTTTTTTTATCGAATCTCCGTTTATATTATGTCTCTAAGCTAGTATTTGAAACATTATGTTGTTCAACCAATACTTGAAAACAACAACAGTTCCAGTAGACATCATTAAATTATAATTTTATCATATCGCAGTCTGCATATTATCGTCTAACTCATACAATCATCAATTTTTAACTAAAAATGACGAGTTTGGAACATATGGATAGTTGGATGACCATTTTTTATAACTTTTAATAATTGAGGGACTCAACCAAATAGTACCTTATAATCATAGGACTATTTTATAAGTTTTAATAGTCAAGAGACTCAACAAAGCATTGCCCTATAATTGAATGATCACTTGTATTCTTTACTCCTAAAGTTAAATTCAACCGAAAGGAGGTTTAATATTATGTTAATAAAATAAAATTCAATTGTATGGATTAGAGTAAACAAAACTCGACTCAACTAAAAAAATAAATTTTTCGACTTGACTCAACTTAAGAAAACTCGACTTGAATTAACTTTGAGTTGTAATTTCATAAACTCGACTCGACTTGAAAAAATTTCAAGTTCAAATCGAGTCTCTCGACTCTATATGATATATGTAAATTAAATATGAATACAAATATACGGTTTGTATAAAAAACTATTTCAATTGGAATAAAATAATATCATACTATTATAAATATTTACAATTAAATTTAAATAGAGATTCAAAAATTCAACTTGACTTTACTCAATCCAACTGAGACCCCTAGCGGGGAGTTTTAATATTCATAACAAGCTAGTCACCAAATTATACATCACAATACACTGCATCGAGTGGGATAGAGTGGTGACTTGCAACCCAATCCTCCCACACCCTCCGGAATACTTGGGAATAAGTAATGGGGTTTGCTTCAAAGCCCACCCCAATCTCAGTCTTTTCCTGGTTCGCCTTCTCATTTACTTGCCATTTCCATATTCTATTTCCTATGTCATATTACTGTGATAATACCTTTCTAGAATATCCGAGTTATTGTTCGACTCTAATTCGAGTAGTTGTGTTAGGAGGGTTAGAAGGAAGTTGTCCTTTGTAAAGATCAGTTGCAGATAATCAAAGGGAAGCGTACGAGGCAGGTGTCTCCTCTGACTTTAACGATGGTTTCGACCACGACGAGCTCTAGTACCGGTTGTGAAAGTAGAAGTGATGACGAGTCAAGCGAGATTGATGGAGTTTCTGGTTCAACGATGACATCTGTTGAACTTGAACCACCTGAAAGCACTGCAGAAGAAGAACAAGAAGAATACATGGCTTATTCTTTAATGCTTCTATCTCAAGGTGAACCTACGAAACAATCCGAACCATCTTCGTATGTTCATCTGTGCAAGACGTGTAATCGGCGGTTCAGTCATTTCAGGCGCTCGGTCGGCGGACAGAGAGCCGGACACAAGAAACCCAAGGTCCACCATGAAAAGTGTACTAAAGGATTGTTGAAGTTTGTAAAAGAGGATGATTACATGATATCCAGAGTTCATGAGTGTTGGATATGTGGCGCTGAGTTCTCTTCGGGTCAAGCTCTTGGGGCTCACATGAGAAGGCATAGGACATCTACAACAACTACAACTACTAGGGCTGTCGGAACAAATACAGAATATCTGTCGTCCATGAAACCACCAACTGTTCTGCAATTGGATCTTAATCTTCCAGCCCCACAAGAAGAACAAACTACTGCTCTTTTCTGCATCTTCTTTGGTTGATTGCCCATGACTAAAAATACCAAGTGATCCAAAAATGAACTTGTATTATCATTAACATTTAACTGATTCCTTGCTAATATCATTCATAATTGTTCATTTATTGAATCGTTTTAAATTTAACCTTGTTCCATGTATGTGAAACTGAAAATTTCTTTGGTTAAAAGTATAATATCTTTTTGTCTTTTCATGGTAGAGATCAAATTAGGACAACAGACTCTTTTTCCTTTGTCTCGTTCTAATTACCATGCAAATAGTATCCCTCTCGAGGGTGTATGAATGGGAATCTATTGAGTGATCTAAAGATAAAAAAATGTAACTATTTTTAAAAGGTTCGGATGTAAGTAGTTGTCTCGATACTAAAGGAGAGAATATGTAGGGACGGGTGCAGAATACCAACTCAACGGAGAAAAGTATAATTAACCATAAAAATAGAAAGTAAAATCAAAATAAACTAAAATCAGAAGATCTAATCCATATAAATATTTACCAATGGACTAATAAGAGATTATTAAAATTTTATAGAGATTTGTTTTTTAAAGAAAATAAGGGTCTCGTTAAAAAATCCCTTCTATCAAACAAGGTTGAGGTCCTATAAGGGGAAAAGAGCACACATCGTTCATTCATTAATTCGGTAACAAATAGTTCTTTACATCAAATACGAGGAATTCGAGATAGTCCCGCCTAAAGAAAAAGGATGTGTTTGAATCAAGTGCTCTCGTAGCTAACTTATCAGCTACTCGATTTGCATCCCTACGTTCATAAGATACAATATAATTTGAAAATTGATCACGTTTCGGGCGAATCAGTCGCATATGAATCCCCAATGTAGAATCATCATCATCCCCACTATTGAATTTGTTGACAACCATGGTGGAATCAAGCTCTATGTTAATTTGTTGTCATCCTTCCTCCACAGCAAGATTTACGGCTGCAGCAAGACTATGAAGTTATGCTAATCCCGAATCATAACAGCTAGCTGAAGTAGTCGCCAACCCACCTAGGACCGTTCCAGGTACATCCATGGCCACCACCTGAACTGCAGCTAGACGTGTGAAAGGGTTATAGGCTTAATCAGCATTCAACTTTATAGTATCACCACGTGGCACAGTCCAATTATCCAACACAGCACGACAGTTCAAAGACGTGGATCTTGCCAGTTGCAATGTGTCGACACAGTTTTTTCGCTCGGACGGGGAAAAACTTAGTACGACTTAGGGGTTTTTCTTTGAAAATGTTAAAATATTTTGCAGTCGCCATCGACCTTTTAGGTTGGGTAGGTCGAATACCTAAAAATTGTCTTTTAAAAAAGTTTTTTTTTAAGAAAACATCATTTTAAAAGATAAATCAATCTACGTGTAACCAGATATTCATTCTTTTTTTAAATAAAAAAAGGTTTGGGGATTAATTACGTGTGGGGAAGGATAAGCATCCCACAACGTCCAAAATTGGTACCCCATCGATTATAAATTGTCTCTAATAGTGGAAATCTAAGAATTCGAATACAAATTTAAGTTACGATCCCATTATTCCAAATTCAACCATACAATTTTTATTTAACAGAAAATTCTAAGGAGAAACAGAAAATATTCTAATATCTCCAATCGAAGAGAAAATAATCCCTAAAATACCTTTGGACGAATATTTTTATTTCACCCAATAACTCAATATTAAAATAATTTTATTCGACCAAAGAAATAAATTAAGCAAATTTGAACTAATTTAATTAATCATGCTAGATGATGAAAGTTTAAACTTGAATAACAAAAATATAAACACAATAAAAAGCGAAGACTAAAAAAATACACATCACACAAATATAAGTGCTTAAATAAAATAAAATCATAAATAACATAAGGATCAAAATGCAAGATAGCAAAATAGGGCACTTAATATAATAAAGTATGAAACATGCATATATATACTCATGAGATTAAAATAAAATAAACAGAGAATAAAATACACTAATCAAAAGAATAAAATTAAAGGATTGAAATTAAACTAAATTAAAAGGCAAATCAAATAAATTAAAGGCAATTGGTTGTCCCTTGTTCCCATATATAATGGGGTAAGGAGGAGGTAAGATAGTAGGCTACCCCCAACACTAGGTTGAGAGCAGCTTCCTTAGGAGACCTCCAAATTATGAAATGCCCTCCATGGGACTCGATCCCACGACCTCAAGGTTAAGAACCTTGTGCTCTACCAACTTAAAACGAATTACAAATTGCATAGTTAAAATCAAATAATAATTATAGTGACCTATTTAAAATAAAAACGAAATATATAGTCCAAAACAACAATAAATAAAGCTGGAAATTAAAGTATTAAAACATAATAAAATATAAAAACTGTGAATCAAATCATAAATAAAACAATGACTAAAACATAAAAAATACAAATATCACATCAAAATCATAATAAAATAATAACATAACATAAGCAATGATTAAAATGAATAAACGTAAAAAACAGTGACTAAATTCGAATAAATCAGAAGAAACATATCACAATTAAGACAAATAAAACACGGATAAGTAACTAAAATAAAAATATATGAAATTAGCATGTAAAATTCAGAATAAATACAACAAAGAAGAAGATTAGTGACCAAACTGTAAATAAATGCTAAAGATGGGGGACCAAAAAGGAATTAACCCTCAAATTAGGGCCAAAACTACACGCCAAACTTTGGGGGACCACCATCGTGATTTGTCCTTAAGCACAGTGACAAGAATACAACACACGGGCAAAGTATGAGGACCTAAGAGCAAATAAACCCACAAGTTAACACTCAGAAAACAAAAATGGAAAATAGCAAGATAAGGACATAAATTTAAAATAAAATGAAATAGGTGACCAAAATGCAAACTATAGGAACTTAGGAGGATTGCTTAAGGGATTAGTGATCCTAAAACGCGAGCCTTGGAGCCCAAAACGACATTGTTCGGTTACTAGATATATACCCCCTTTCTTTCTTTTTCCTCTTTTTTTCTTAACTCTCTCTCTCATCATTCATATTCTCTCCCCTCTCTCTACTTTCCCAAAAACCGACGAAGAGTGCCGTCGCCAACCACTGTGTCGGTCTCCATCGTCTTCGGCGCCAATGACCACCAAATTTCAGGGATTTGCTCGCCTTGGAGTCGTGAAGTCGGATCAGACTTAGTTTTGCGAGATTTGGCTTCTTCGCCGTCGATCTCCTCCGTCAGTCGTTGGATCACCTCCGTCTTAAGATATGTTGCTCGCCTCGTCGATACACTTATCTCCATCGTTCGGATTAGCCACAGGAGGTCCCTAACGCCGGTGAAAAGCCCGATCGAAAGGTATACTCCTCATCCTTTCTCCTTTTTTTAGTTTTTATCTTTTAGTGAAAGAGCAATAAAAAATAGAAATGCTGCTATTTTTTTATTTCATTCGAAAAATTCTCCTCATCGTTACATTGCATTCAGGTTCTTATAGAACCCTACCCTGAATTGTTACAACAATTTTGGAAATCAAATAAATTGCTTGCGTGTTGGAGACAATTTTGCAGGGCATGGGGTTACTCTGGTAGGTTGGTGGCAGCAGCATGGGTTTGCTACAACAGCAGGGTATGGCGTTGGCAGCTTCACGTGGGCATGGCAGGTAATTTGTGGCAGAAAGTAGGGTATGGCGTTGGCAGGAACCAGGTCTGGACTTAGTCGGGTCATGGGTCGGATCCGAGTCGGGTTGGTGCTGATGAAATGGGCTTTGTGATTGGGCCTGGATGTAACTAGGTCGGTTGGACCTGGAGTTGTAAAGCCTGCAAGAAAATAAAATAATACTTAATAATATTATTATTATTATTATTAATTATAATAATATATTAAAAAAGGGACGAAAAACGAGTTCTCTACACAATGCAAAGAAATCCTGGTGAAAAAGTCTACCATTAGCAACCAAAACCCACGGGGTTGAAGCCGACCATCATGAACCAATTCATTTCTTGCATTCCAGATGTTCCATAACAACATGATGAAACCTGCAAAGTCATCCAAACCAAACGAAGCACGGTCAGTGCAAATTGTAACCAAATTAAGGAAGACTGACAAGTAGAGGTAATGATCGAACCTGGGATACTGGTCAATTGCAGAACCTCCTAAGCAAAATTGCATTCCCTAACCGCATGCATTATCGTTTCAAACTCTAAACTACAAAAGGGAAAATACCATCTCCCAATCTCGCATCTCAAACCCAATGGCCCACCGGAAGTGCCCCATGTGCCAATCGCCAAGCGAAAAAAAATGAACTTTAGAGAGGACTCTCAGTTTAGCAATAGTCATCCATAATTTGGGTATGGTAGCTATAGTATGGTTGGCTTTTTCAACCACCAGTATGTTGAACGCATTGAATATACGCCAGAATAATGGTTGCCCCACACCACACTATCATGGAAACAAGGCGCTATTGCAACTCCCAGTACTATATTTGCGTCCTGCTTTGAGAAGAAGGCCTTCACCTTATTTACATCCCATCATGGTTGATCCCTGCGCATGAAGTTGGTACATCGTGCCTCCTGGATCGCGCATAAGAGCTTGTAACGCTTTATGGAATCCCTTCCGCGCATAAGAGCTTTTATTACCAATTTTCGCATTGAGCACATCCCCATCAGGAAAGTACTTTGCAAGGTACACCCGAGCAAACAAAGATTCTGGTTCTTTGATAAGCCTCCATACCTGCCTTACCAAGCATAGTCAGATTAAAGGAACGAATGTCACGAAACTCAAGTCCTCCAACCCTCTTTGGCCTACAAATAGTATCCTAGGCTACTAAAAGCTAAGCACATTCAGGAATTTTCTTGTACACCAGAACCTACGCATAATACTAGTTATTTCGTTCAAAAGATGCTCCAGCAACAAATAGCAGGACATGGCATATCGAGGTAGTGTTTGGGCCACTGCCATAAGGAACACCTCCCGTCCACCAAAAGATAACATACGTTTCATCCATCCTGTTACTCTCAACCGCACTTTGTCCCGTAGGTAACCAAATGTACGTGCTTTGTTCTTCTCAATATATAGAGGTAAGACAAGATAATGTTCTAATGAATCAACTTCTTGTATTTCAAATATGTTCTTGATTTGAATATGATGTTTCAGAATCATTTTTGGGGTAAAATAAATTACCATCTTAGTTAATTTGTTAAATGGGAGCAATGGGCACATTTGGAGGGTAATGAAAAGCCACCCCATGTGACCCACTTTGCTATATCCATAAGAGAAATAAGGAATCCATTTCCTTTGAAAAATGGCATAAGCACATGTATGATGGTGGTCTCTATTAAAACAAAATGATATCAATCCCAATCCTAATCTATCCAAGTATTCATGGAACTCAAGAGATTGTAAGTTACTATATTTGTTTGTGGTTGCAAAGCTTTTATTCAAGTGCATGCTAGCTAGAAGGTACTGAGATATGATATAAGTGAGGCACATATTCTACCTTCATTCGTCTTAAGATACGAACACAAGATTTTATATTAAATAATGGATTTTTAAAATTTTTAAAGGAGAGTAGACTTATAAAATTTTCAAGAGGACATGTGTCATAATCGCCCTCTTCGACATGTCCTTGTCGGTGCTCATTAGTGGCGATTCAATTAATAAGATGAGCATATAGATCATCAGTGTCTTGGTGATGTCAGAGTAGTGTTGAACGACGATGAAGTGATGAATGTGTAAGAGAAGGATTCGAATAGTGGCTAAAATGATTAGATTAGGTTCTTCAGTGTATCTTTTCTTCAACATTTTTTTCCTTCTTTTTTATTGTTCTTCCTCTTTATTTATTGGAACTTTCTTTTTATTGGAAACAATGCTATAAAACTTCAAGCTCCCGAGTACAATAAATTTGAATAAGAAGACGTCTTATTTTATCAGATTAAGGGAAATAATGACTTCTTCAAGTTTGTTATCTTCTTGGAAGAAAGAACAAAAACAATTAGCATGACCTCCAAAAGAAAATAATGACTTCTTTTTTTTCTTCATTCACCTTGCTTCTTCACCTTTCATGAAATCCACCTTTGTGATTTGAGAGTTGGATGAACAGTGTTGCAAGCTTAGTGGAATAGAACTGTGAGCTGGAATTCATATACATTGAACAATTTTCCTATTGAAAGGAGTTTTCTTTATCTTTTCTCTTTTCTTCAAGAGCTTTTTCTCTTTTTCTTCATATTCCTTGTCATTCTTCTGCACTTATTCGGACAATCTTTTTGTTGGAAGCAAGGCGGTTAAGCTATGAACTTCTGAGTGTAATCTGAAGCCTCTCTTGGGCAAGAAGACACCCTATTTTGTCTGGTTAAGGACAACAATGTTGTTAAACACTTGACTCTCCCCATAAATTTTCTACCATGGTAACACAACTGTTAAGCTTTCAAGTTTCATATCAAACTTTGGAGAAGAAATAACAGACCATGAAGAAATCAACCCATCAATAACTAAGCAATGCATGTTGTAGTATCAGTGTTCATCATTTAACATCAATTTGTAACCCACTCATCACTAGATTCCGGTAGCAAAACACCAAAATGCGAGCAAACCACAATTTCATAGTATTTACCACTAACATGAAAATCAACCAACTCTGTCAATAATTAGCAATAGCGCAGGTAACAGCTAAACCTCAAATCAACAATAACAACCAATCTACACTAACAAATGATTTACCAAACACTAACCTCAATATCAAAGATGGTGAATAAAAATAAACCAGTAAAGAATGGACACATCGGATGAAAGCAAGCCACCAAGGTAAATGTATTTTCTGCGCTTTCCTAACATAGCAGCTCCTTGGGTCAATCTGAATGGCCAAGTTAACTAAAGGACCAACTGAAGTCCCTTCAAACAATATGAATGCCAGCATGAGAGTTTATTGATCCAATGTGCACTAATGTTGTAACTTGTGAGGTAAACCCACTACAAAATGCTAAAATTACTAATAGTAATGTAACTTCAATTGCTTCCCGGTTGAGAATTAATAACGCCCCCATTATTTGATCTCTTGAACAAACAAACAATGGCAGACACAAACAATCACCAGCAACATCATTGAGACATTTAGTCAAACATATTGAAGGCACACACAATAAAAAAACTATAATTTTCGTGTCACGTGAAGAACCAAACAATAGAGTATCCAAATGCAATGACTTGTAACTCCAAAAACAGAGAACTAAACACCAAGAACTCAACAAACTAGCGAAGAAATATGGAAAAAAAGAACAACCTGTTGTCCAACGGAACTCTCGATAGTGAAAGAATAAGAGAAAATAATATTGAATCGGACCGGAGCAAAAGAAAAAAACAACTTCAGGATTCTTGTGGCAACGAGAACAATCAATACTTAGCAACCAACGAAAAATCATGGCAAAAGCAGTAGAAACTAGAACGAAGCAAAACAATGATTAACGAAAGCGTCGGAACAACGATAATGAAACTAATGGCAGGCATTGGTAAAGTAAATTCAACGAATGCTTTCAAATATGTAACAAAACTTGCAAATCGAACAACACAATACGAACAGAGCACAACGAAGCAGAAGAGAAAGAAAAATAAAAAGAAAAATAGCCACAATACCACCAGCTCTGATACCATGTGAAAATGGTGTCATGATCGAGGTATGATTGAGTAGATTATATCTATAAAGAATATTGAGAATGAAAATACACTCAAAATACTATTGAGAAAGGTTTGAAGAAGAATTGATCCACAACACATTACAGTCATCGAATTTATATATTCACATTACTAATTGAAATAGAAACGAATTAACAAACTTAGCTAAATAACAACTAATTTATTTCTAATATTTTCCCTACTTCTTCAAGTTTTTATCTTATTGGAAGAAGGAAAAAATTAGCATGACATCTAAAAAAAATAGTATCTTTTTTTTTCATTCACCTTGTTTCTTCACCCTTCGTGAAATTTACCTTGTGATTTGACAGTTTGACGAACAGTGTTGCAAGCTTAGTGGGCTAGAACTGTGAGATGGAATTTATGTACATTGAACAATTTTCCTGTTGAAATAAGTTTTAATTTTCCTGTTGAAATAAGTTTTCTTTAGCTTTTCTTTTTTCTTCAAGAGCTTTTTCTCTTTCTTTTTTTTCGTCTTCATTGTCATTCTTCTTCACTTATTCGAACATTCTTTTTATTGGAAGCAAGGCGGTTAAGCTACGAACTCTCGAGTCTAATCTAAAGCCTCTTTTGGGCAAGAAGACACATTATTTTGTCTGGTTAAGGAGAACAAAATTGTTAAACACTTGACTCTCCCCAAAAAATTTATACCATGGTAAGTCAGCTGTTAAGCTTTCAAATTCCATATCAAACTTTGGAGAAGAAATAACAGACCATGAAGAAATCAACCCATAAATAACTAAGCAATCCATGTTGTAGTATCAGTGTTCATCATTTAACATTAACTTGTAACCCACTCGTCACTAGCTTCTAGTAACAAGTCATCAAAATGCGAGCAAACCACAATTTCATGATGTTTACCAGTAACATGAAGATCAACCAACTCTGTAAATAATTCGTAAGAGAACAGGTAGAAATTAAACCTCAAAACAACAATAACAACCAATCCTTTCTTCTACACTAACAATCGATTTACCAAACACTAAATTTCGTGTCGCTCGAAGAACCAAACAGTGGAGTATCCAAATGCAATGACTTGTAGCTCTAAAACAGAGAATTAAACACGAAGAACTCAACAGACTAACAAAGAAATCTGAAAAAGAGAAGAACCTGGTATACGATGAAACTCTCGATGGTGAAAGAAAAAGAGCAAATAGTGTTGAATCGGATCGAAGTAAAAGAAAAAACAACTTCATGATTCTTGTGGCAACGATAACAATCAACGAATAGAGCAACCAGCGGAAAATTATGGCAAAAGCAGCAGAAACCCGAACAACAATGATCAACGAAAGCGTCAACGATAATGAAACTGATAGTAGGCATCGGTAAAGCAAATTTAACGAATGCTTTTAGATCTATGATAAAACTTGCAAATCGAAGAGCACGATACGAATAAAGCACAGCGGAGCAGAAAAGAAAGAAAAAGAAAAACGATCGCAGGACCATTAGTTATGATACCATGTGAGAATGGTGCCATGATGGAGGTTGTGATTGAGTAGATTATACCTATAAAGGATATAGAGAATGGAAATACATTCAAAATATTATTGAGAAAGATTGAAGAAGAATTGATCCGCAACACATTACAATCAATGAGTTTATATGCTCACACTACTAACTGAAATAGAAACGAACTAACAAACTTAACTAACAACTAATTTATTTCTAACAAAAATAATAACTCAAAATTTGGATCGTGATTGAACTAAGTAGAGGTGCACCCTTTGAAAAATGTAATTAACGTGACATGCCTTCAAAATAGTTCGACTGACATAACACGTCTTTATCTCGTGTGTGAGAAAAGGTATTATTTTTCTAAATAATCTTTGTCAGGTGTTGTTTTTCTAAATAAAAAAAAAAGTTTCATTGACAATATTTTACCTTATTACTTCATAATGGTTTTGAAGGCTCGTATCAGAGTTGTTTTGTAACTTTGCTTGCGGTTGTTCCAACTAGCGTGGGGAGAGGATTTAGTAGTCTTGGATATATTGCCCTATTAACTAAATGACTATATGCTGTTGTAAGTAATAGTCTCAACAATATATACTCAATTAATCAATAGAAGACAAAATCCAAAGACAATTTCATGAATAACAAACTAAAACCTTAATCAACACAAAACCGAAAAGGCAAACGAATTTGCAAAAGTTAATTTGAGTGGAGAGGATACACAATAAAACTATGGACACTCCCTTGCAAAGAACAGAAGCATAGACAATCCAAAGAAAGCATATACACGAGTTGTCCACAATCCGTCTATCCGGAAGCTTAAAGCCGCCAACAAACATGGATGCCTAAGCTTTCTATTGATAACATAAGCCATCCCATCATGTCAAAACGAGTCGAATATTGCTGCAACTTAGGAGCAACAACCACCGCCCGGAGAAGTCTGGTACTCTGGCTTCTGCTTTAACATGCTTCTCTTTCCTACAGAAGACCCTTCTTCCAAAAGACTTGGAACTGTCATTATCTGTAAGAGAAATCCGCATCTGGTCAGAACCAAGACGGTACTATATGTGTCACCCTAAGTCGCAGCTTCTTTGTTCACGGTACTGGCTTTATCCTATAGTGTGATTAAAGCTTTTGAACTAATTCACATTACTGGAGAGTAGATGAACAAAAATGGTGTTATAAAACAAAAAGGTTACCTTCAATGCAAGCTCCTCAAAGCATTGCTCCACGTTTTCTCTTGTTCTAGCGCTGCATTCAAGGAACATAGATCTGAGCTCTTCTGCAAACGCAACGCCTTCTTCTCTACTTACAGCCCTTTCAGAATCCTGAAAGGTAAAGCAAACTGGATGTAATGAAGCAGAAAAATTAAGATAACACGAAATGTAATATCGGCACTCTATGGGTAGGGGGAGAGTACTAGCAATTAAGTAGGTTATTTTCTTATTAGCTATGCAATGAATTAAGATAACATGAAATGTGAATCGGCTTATATCATTAATCGGTGCAGTGACCCCTTTATGACTGCTAAACTTTATACTCACAACTTTGTTCCATGTAGTTTCCTAGAACATGAAGAGATCCAAGGAGCTTATTTGTTGTCTATTATCAACTTATTTAGTCTCTCCTTAATCTTTTCAAAGGAAAGGTGTTAACAGGTCGATTTATCTTCCGAAAAACACCAGACTTACTCTATCAACTTTGTTTCCAACAAGCATTTTGACACAGTCCTGATTGGTAGAGTAAAGCCCCACTTCTTTGGCCCAAACATCCGACAAATTTGTGAACGTTTCTCTCCGTGTTACATCGTAGACTATAACAAAAGCCAAGAAATAAGTCAAACGAATGACAATTTGAATCATGCACAGACTATATAATATTAAGTACAATCCCTTGAAAGGAATCGACAAGAATCACAAAATAATGAGCCAGCTTCAAAAGTAGCAAATTCTTGTTCCATTAAACGAAAAATTCAGGAAATTGCAGAACATTAGAGGTCCTTCAAGCCACGACTTTTTTCCAGTGATACCAGAGTGCTGAAATTGTTAGTTGAAACCGATGAAAGGTTCCGTCGAACACAACAAAGATAGTATAGTAACGCGTACATACATACACGGGAAAGATGAACTTACCAAGAATGATCCCTTGGGCACCCCTATAGTAAGAGCTTGTTAAGGTTCTGAACCTTTCCTGTCCAGCTACAAGAAGCAAGTCGGTTTCACAAATCAATCATTTTCCTCCACGTTTCAAGACAATTATTCTAATGTACTTTTATAAAAGATGAGAAGGATAGTACAGCTAATAAAAGGTTAAAGAAGCAACATCAAGCTAACCAGGTCAAGAAAGAAACTAACAAGAAAGTTAAAGCCCGGAAACTCGTTTCATCTGATTCATGTATATCATCAATTGTATAACTCTTTTCACCACAAATGTATTAATGAATATTAAGTAAAAATGAGCTATCTTCAGTGCAAAATAAACAAGTGAATTCTAAGATAGACAATTGACTTCAATTAGACCGACATATTATGACAAAGAATTCAAAGTCGAGACTTAAAATGAAAGAATAAAACAAATTTAGTATAAAGTCATACCAGTATCCCAAATAGTAAGCTTTAATCTCTTCCCACCAACTGTTAACAACTTGATCTTAAAATCCACACCTAAAGCATAGATTTGAACAAAACCCGAATCATATTTTCGCCATTACAAACTAATCAAAGATACAGGATTGGAAAAGCAAAAGAAAGAGGAAATTGAACCAATGGTGGGAGCTAGATCTTCAGCAGAAGTTGAAAAGAACCTGACAAGCAAGCTACTCTTGCCGACACCAGAGTCTCCGATCAACAATATCTTGAACGAAAGATCACAGCTTCCACTACTTTGCCCTGAAGATGATCCCATCTCAACTTACTATCAGAAAAACAAAAACCCAGAATTTTAAAAAGATCTGTCGCTTTCACTCCCTTTTCGAAATCTCTGTTGCATCCAATGATGATAATGGTCGATCTCAAAGAAAAATAAAACTTGGGGGAAAAATGAATGGTTTCTTTCTTTCAAAAGTACAGTGAAAAAAGAAACTTAAAAAAAATAAAAATGACCATCCAGCTCAGTTAGTATAGTACAAGGTTTTTAATTTTGAGATCATGGGATCGAGTCTCACGGAGGGTATTTCATAATTTAGAGGTCTCTTACGGAAGCTGCTCTCAACCTGGTGTTGGGATAGCCTACTATCTTACATCTCCTTACCCCATACATATGGAAAAACATGACAGCCATTTAATTTAAAAAAAAAAATCTTTATTTTCAAAACAAATGGATCGTCATCCGTACCTTCACGGGATTCTGACATATACAGAAGGAGCGAATCATAATCTGCGCCTACCATTATGCACGTTTAATTATTGATACTCCATTATTACCCGAGCATGAAGACTTGGCTTTTAAACGCTTCTCCTCCCTATAAATAAAAACCTCTTTGAATGCCAACATTATCACACTAAAATTACTTACTTATTATCACTTCTATCAAGCTAAATAGATTTTGTTATTGTTTTTATAAGGTATAATTATTTTTTATTATATTATATTCATTTTATATTTAATTATTTGAATAAATTTTATTGTACTAATTATTTTATATTATTTTTTTACAGTTGTAAAATTAGAAAGCTGGATCATACCTCGAGACATTTTGTCGATACGATAACAATATGAAATTGTATTATTTAAATTATTATGAATTTTTTTAAAAAAAATGGATTAGTTTATATTTTAATTCATATACTATTTATTTAACTAGGTGTATTTCAGCTATTATTTTTGCATATATAAGACTCTCAATCTTTCAAACTCTTAAATTAATGTGTATTTCAACTATTGTTTACTATGATGGAGAAATTCGGGAAGATGAAATCGTCATCGTCTTTGCATCAAATCATTCCGTCAGAATATCCTTCAAGAGAAGCATCACTCTTGTGGAGTTGATCACTAAAATTTCAAGGAAGGTTCATGTTGGAAGTATTAGAAGATTGTCCTCACTTCAGTACAGATTTCCAAACATAGTATTTTTGTTAACTTATACAACGTTCGAACTCTCCAATGATGACAATGTTGTTATGATGGTTTATTCTCAAAATCAATATTCAGACACCGATACACAGATGTATGCGACATTTGTTAAAGTGTATGTTGTTCGTGGTAGGTCATTATGCTCCCACTATGGCCTGACTCAACAAGTCGATCAAGTTGACAACCCAACTCAAGTAATGTGTAATGATTTTAACTCGTTAATGGGAAATTCACATCATGGTGACATCCCATCAAGTTCAATGGGAGACATTCATTAGCAACGTGTTACGATCTGTACCGAGATGGCTCCACAAACAACCTATATGGCAACATCGCTTCCAATTCAAGGGAAAGGCATTCATCTACCAATTTCTTTGACCTGAATATGGAAATGCCCTCGACGCAACAATATATGTTGTACCCATTTGACACGATGCCTTTAAATTCCAGGGGTGGCATTCAACTACAAGCTTCTTCGACCTCAATATCGAGATGTCTTCAAGTTCAATGTGAAGACATTCAACTACTAGCTTGTTCGACCTAAATGTCGGCATTGTTGAGGAATCTCAAGTCCACTAGAAGAACCTCTTCGTGAGCCACGTACGGATAGTGCTGAGACTAGACTATTCGTTTAGCCATAATCACTGCAGTTCAACATGGACTCTGATGATGATGATGTAGATGAAGTTCCCACATATACGGTACACACCGAACCTCCAGCACACATGTATGAAGTTGACTATGATACGATATACGTGTCATATTTTACGGATATGTCTAATATTGGTGACTACTGATTTAACTCATCAGTCAATGATGGTGAGTTATATAAAGGAATGGAGTTTTCATCCAAAAAAGAAGCGATGATGGAAATTAAGAATTACAACATTCGTAATTATGTTCAGTCCAAAATCGACCGTTCCACCATTGAAAAGTATGTTTGTCACTGTGTCTAACATGATAATAGATGCAACTGGATGGTTCATGTATCTAAGAGGAATAGGAAAAACAATATATGGGAACTAACAGTAAACAACAGTCCTCACACATGTTGTGCTGAAAAGATAAACCAGGATCATCCCAACTTGGACTCTGACATTATCTACCAAGCCATCATGCCCATAGTCAAAGCAAGCTCCCATATAGCTATTGTGGTGTTGATTTCAGCTATACAGTCGCAATATGGGTACACCATCTCATACAGGAAAGCATAGAAGGTAAAGCATAATGCCATTTAAAAACTTCATGATGAGTGGGATGCATCTTACAACGAGCTACCAAGTTGGTTTATTGCAATGTGCAGATTGAATCCTGGGACAATTTTCGACTTAAAAACTTGTCATGCATACCACAATGATCGAGTACTTCGCGATCGATGCTAATTCTGCCGGATTTTTTTGGACTTACCCACAATGCATTAATGCTGTGAAATACTGCAAGCCCATGGTCCAAATCGATGGGACATTCTTGTACGAAAAATGCAAGCAAGTTTTATAATTGGCAGTTTTCCAAGATGGTAATCAATCGCAACATTCTTCTAGTTGCTTTTGCCCTTGATGAAGGAGAAGATACATATTATTGGGCTTTTTTCCTCAGGAATTTATGCTTACATATTGTAACGAGGGAAAAAATATGTGTCATTTCAGATCTCAGAGCTGAGATCAAAGCATCAATGGATTCTTGGCTCTAATGTGGTAACCACCTAAGTCCAACATCGGTATTGTATCCGACACATTGTTACTAACTATCATATAAAGTTCAAGAATAATTATGAGCGCCAATTACTTGTGCGCATGGGTATGTCAAAATGTCTAATTTTATTTGTCAAACATTTTCATTTTTTATGGAAACTTAACAGTAAGTTTTACATTTGACGCTCAGGTTACAAACTATTACCTGAAATATTTGAGTTCATGCTTTAAGATTTGCGAGGAAAGAACGAGAAAGGATATAATTATATCAGCCTCATCAACAAAGAAATGTAGAAAAATGCATATGATGGTGGATATCGATATGGACACATGACGACCAACTTTGATGAGGCTATCAATTTGACCTTAAAGGGGGAACACTACTTACCAATAAAGGCTTTGGTTAAAATGACTTATTTTCATTTGGGAGCACTTTTTGAAAAGCTCGGGGGACAAGCACAAACTTGGATGCAAAACGGTCATGTATATCACCCAAGATTAGTTGCAGATCTACAAAAAAGAATTGTTAAATCAAATGGAATGTTTGTAACAATCTTCTCTAGAACCCATGAATTACTTCATGTCACAGAGATGACGTGGCCTCTTTAAGGAATTCAAGCTAACTCATTTAGAATTAATCTACGAGACATGTGGTGTCACTATGGGTTTTTTAAAGCTCTGAAGTATCCATGTTCTCATATCATAGTAGCTTGCTCTCATACCCGTCAAGACTATAACTGTTTTGTGGATCCTGTATACCGACTTTTAGAAGTATTTAAAGTATATGAATTTAATTTTCCCCATAGGTAATGAAAAAGACCCTGATGAGGTTCAGAATTGGCTTCTAATTATACAAGATCGTCCTTATTAAGGAAGCCCGGTCATCCAAAATCCACTCGAATTCATTGTGATATGGATATTCTAGAGATGTCCAGAGAAAACAAAAGATGTGGGCATCGTAGAAACCTAGGACACAATAGGAAAAAATGTTCATCTATTTTTTCATCAAGTAATTGTTGATAATGTGATGATGTAATAGTCGTTTATGAAATCTAAGTTTGTGTTATTTAATTAAAATTTACTTTCAATTAATGTCATTTGAACATCACCGATTAATGGGTTACTCAAGTGAAAATTAAATAAAAACATTACAAACTAAATACAAGAAAATGATACGATTCAAGCAATAAAAACAAGTAAATAGAAACATTAAATGCAGACGATACAATTCAAACAATTAAATAATAAAAACATTAACAAAAAAATATATAAAAAGTTCATAATTAAATAAAAACTTTACAATTCCTGGTAAATAAACAAAATTAAATAAAAACATTATAAACTAAACAACTCTATCGATATCTGCGTCTTGAATGTGTTCCGCAGGCGGTGGTTGTCTGTGTCAATGAGGATTTCTTCGTATAACTTGTTCTTCCTCCTCACTCTCATTATCATAATCATCGTCGTCATCATCAGGAGCAGCTACATTTTGTTGATGAGGGACGGATGACGATGTAGCACCTCTATAGAATAAGGACCCTGGAGGTGTATGGCTGACTATCCCACCGCTCATAGAAAACTGTGAAAACTGCAAAAACACCAACATCGATGAGTGTGAATACTGCTTCGGAGGTGTTTGTGTATGTGGTGCACCTTCACCCACCAAATAAGCATCATATGAACCCCACACTGGATCTATAAGCATGAAAGTATAATATCCACAAGGAGGGGTCATAAAGCACTGTGATGGTGGCATCTAAACCAACTACGGTGTCATATGACTCGGCTACGGTGGTATCTGATATGGAAGTGATGGCGTTTGACTCGGCTGTGGTGGCATCTGAAATGGATGTGGTGCCATCTGATATGGCTGCGGTGCCATCTGAAACGGTTGTAAAATATACACCGGTGTAGATGGTGACTATTGTGATGGTTCCAGTATTGTAGCCAAGGACGAGTTGGAAGCGCATGCTCTATATCCACGTGTCAGGGGACGATGATGTCGTGACAGTGAACGTCTTTTTCAGTACCGATGAATGCTCCCACCTCGTGTTTCCTCGAAAAGTAGGAACGATTTTCCCATTCGTGTTGAACTACTCATAATAATCATCCGCAACCAAATAATGATCCACATAAAGTAAGAACCATACCATTACCTACTCGATTGCTTCAGTAGCTAGTCGACTTCTTTTTTTACCCCGTCTATCGATGATATGCATATCGTCGAGATTCTTAGGTGCTTCCGGAATAGATTGTACTAAACTAAATTAGCGGAGCATGCGATCAGTAGGATGTCACTCGACAATAGCATAACATATTAGATGGATCATCGCCATTTGTACATCTAATAGGTCTCTCAAGTGATGTAGGATGCAAATCCTCTGTTTCTTCAGTAGAATAATAATTTCATTGATACTAAAACAAATATATAGAATTATTATCAAAATCATATTCTAATTATATAACGATAATTAAAAGTAAATAATAAATTTTAAATACATACCTCTGTACCAACCTTCTGATCAATAAATAGCTAAATTTCTTCCAATTTATCCGGTAAATCCCGATGATATTTTCTTGCACTTAACCACATATTCAATAAAAAAATTCATTATATACTCAACAAAATTATTTATATATGAATTCAGTATTGAAATTACCTCAACAATAGCGAGAAGACCAATGGGGTTTTCACGACCGGACATAAAAAGGGCAATACCACGCCTTAGACTGGAGAAGAATGAGACATTTGCTGATAGCATTTTTAATAATCAATTGCTCGACACATTTCCCTATATAGAAATTCCAAAACTGCAGAGCCCTAATTGAGTGCGCAAGCAACATGAAAATCTGCAAGGTGACGCAATCACATATAATGAACTTGGTTACACGATTTGTCGGGCATCAGGATCCATCCTATGAGTTGTAATATGCAAGCCCGTGCATACATTTTAACTTGTTCCTCGGAGGCGTCATGAATCAAATGTTTAAAAGTTGTATCCAACCAATTTAATGGTATTCGACCACCGTTGAAAATAGGCGGGACACCTCCAAGATACTCCTAGCACAAGGGATGTCAGTCACCATCCGCCACTCCAGAAATCACATCCCCATCAACCAGAATCCCCAAATGTATGGAAATATCCTCCAACGTAATAGTGCACTCTCCACACGAAAGATGAAATGTATGTGTCTCTGGTCTCCACCTCTCAACCAGTGCAGAAATAAGGTTGGATTCAAGGTTACAATGCCCTTCATATTTCGTTATGTAACCAAATCCATCATCGGCTAAATACGGTCAGACACGAGTAAGTATCTCTAAATTAACATTATGAATGAATGGATCTTATATACGGTCTCTCTCCTAACTTAATAAATAGTATACAAATTAAAATATAAACTAATACTAAAAAATTAAATAAATAAAACATTCACAATAGTTAAAATAACAACACAATTTAAAATTGTTACAATATCGATAAAATGTCTCGAGATATGATTCTGATCTAAACGTAGCGACATGCCTTCCATTTTACAGCTGCAAAAAATAATAAAAAATTAATACAATAAAATTTAATAAAAATAATAAATTATTAAATAATTATAATATAATAGAAAATATGTTATTTTCTTAATATAAAGATTGATAATAGGAAGAATGAGAAAATTTGAGATTTTTGATATTTGAGATTTAACTGTCTCATCCCTACTTTTCCATAATCCCCAAGAGATTAAGAGTTTCCTAGTAGGTCCTATCGTTAACTGATTTTCTAGACTGAGTTTTTTTAATTAAACATGGAAGTCTCCGATGTTAAATTGTTCGTTGAACTGGTTGGCTTTGAGGAATGCCCACACGTTTTTCGTCGTTTTGCATCTCCTCAAAATATGATCTTGTTTATCAAGAAAAAATAACTGAAAAAATGGTTATCCAATGAAAATTGTCTCATGAAACAGTAGGTGTGTGAGAAATCATTAAAAATTATAAAGAACTCATCAGAGATGAAAATCCCTCCGTCATTGGGCTACTGGAAACAAAAGCTACAAGTGGGGTTGGGAGAACCTTACAGAAGAAAAAATTTGAGGATTTTTTCGAAGTCCCAACACAAGGGATGCGTGAGGGGGCTGATCGTAGTGTGAAATTCGAACCAATTCAAAGTTAACATCTACTGTAACACCGACCAAGCTATTCACAGCGAATTATAGGAAGATGGTAAGATTTGGCTTACAACTTTTGTCTACGGACAACCCCACGCGAACAAAAAAAAAATGAATTTTAAGAAGAATTGGAGAACTACTCGGATACTGTGGACAAACCATGGATTGTCATTGGAGATTTCAACTCAATGGAGGAAGAGGAAGGAGACAACTCGAACAATATTGATCTGGTTGGGGTTGATGTAACCTTATCGATGCTGGTTGGGTGGGGAATAAATTCACTTGGACGAGACGGTCTCATGGTCGGGTGTTATTACAATAACGCCTTAACAGTGCACTCCACGACGTTGAAACCCTAGAGTTATGCCCCAATCTGCATGCTACCAACCTGCCTAGATACAATTCCGATCATCATCTTATCCTTTTAAACACCAATTTAGACGTCTCGATATATAAAGATAGACGACCGTTTAGATTCGAGGCTATGTGGCTGGCTTATTCACCTTGATTTTGCCACACTCTTCAACAAAGCTTCGGACCGGGGTTGTAAATGAGACGAGACAGATCACGAGCTACTCGAGATCGGCTCGGTGAAATCTCAATAAATACTCGACTCGAATGGACTCAACTCGAGTTCTTAACGAGCTGAAACGAGCTACTTGATACGCGACTCGAAAAGCTCGTTAGCAGCTCGAAAATATAATATATTAAGATTTTATTTTTTTAAAAAATAAATTATTAATAATATTAACATATGTGTAGATTTTTTAAAAAATTACAGTACAAAGTTTTCATGTATTTAAGGTTCTTGTACAAGTTAGAGTTTGTAAAGCTTCAATCGAGTTAAGTTTAAGATTTGTTTTTTATTTCAAGCTTTAGTTCATGATTTCGGTTTCGAGTTGAGCTTGAAAATTTTAGGCTCACGAGTTTTTGTGTCGAGTCGAGCTCTATTTTAGAGTTTTCGAATCAAGTTGAACTCAACAATACTCGAACTCGACTCGACTCGTTTACAGTCCAAAAATACTCAATTGTCGAAGTTATTGCCGAAACTGAAAAGGATATCAGAATTTGAAAGGAAACGACCTTCGAAAACATCTTCAAAAAGAAATGAACCCTCATAAACCGTTTGAAATACATTAAGAGATCACCCAACTATATCTGCCCAAATTGCCTTCAAGAGCTCGAGAAATACTTAAACGAGGAATACCGGAATACTTTCAGTAGGAGATTCTTTGGCTGCAAAAATCAAGGTCAGGCAGGGTGTTAAAGGGGAGAGAAACACAAGATTTTTTCATCCCACAACTAGATTTAGACGTAAACGGAATAGAATTTCGAGCATATTTATTGAGGATAACTGATGTTCAGACGAACAAACTCTTATGAACCACATAGTGGATTATTATAGAAAGCTATTCACTCACAAGGAAGTAGCCGTGTTTATGAAAATAGATCTCCAAAAAACCTATGATAAAGGTAATTCGATATTTCCTGCAGGAAGTTTAACAAAAATTGTGTAATTATACCATTACACAAAACATTATTTATTATAATATTTAATCTTATGATAAGTTTCTTTTAATATTAATTTTGGGATACGACGGTTTCTTTAACTTTATTTTATTAAAATAAATTTTTATTTTTTATATTTATTTAATAAAATTTCATCCATAAGTAATTTTATAAAAAATATAGTTTTAAAATAAATAAATAAAATTAATAATTTTTTTACAATATTGTAAAATTATTATCATCATTTGATAAGAAAAGTTATATTTACTCTATTAATAAAATATTATAAATTATAAAATTTTAATCGATTTAATTTAAATAAAAAAATTAAACGTTTAAACATTATAATTTGATTCAGCCCTGAATTTGATCGGGTTCTTTGTCAAACTACTTGACATCATTGTTGTACAACCTCCCGTAACATTGCTATCAATTTTAAATTTCAATATTAATTTATTAATCCCACCGTCATTTTTATTCTTGGGTAAATTTTATGTTTAGTACCTAAACTATTAGTTTTAGTCTGTTTTAGTACCTAAACTTTTATTCTTTTAAAAAACATACTTAAAGTTTAGTTTCTGTTTCATTTTAGTACCCGTTCAAAATTTAACGTTAAGTTTAAAATTTAAAAGTTTAGGTACTAAAAGGACAAAAAATAGATAGTTTAGGTATTTAACACGTTAAATTTTTAACAGTTGATACTAAAATAAAATAAAAAAGAACTAAACATTAGATATGGTTTTAAAAAAAATGAAAGTTTAGGTATTAAAATGATCCAAAACTGATAGTTTAAGTACTAAATGCATAATTTACCATTTATCTTTTATTTCACCAAAATATCAAGCTAATCATAAATGATAGATAAACTATATCATTAGTCATTAATTATTTTTTTACTTTAACCATTAAACCTTCTTTATAAAATCATCAATAACATTACATTTGTTATTTTAATAATCAAAATTTTAAAAATTAGCAGTGATACTAATCAATAATTCACGTGTTATTTTAAATAATTTTTTAAACTAATAAAATAGTAATATATAACACCACCTAATCAAAATAAATAAATGGACAAACTATAACAATGGTCACTAATGTTTGACTAAATTTTATAATTTTCATTTTTTTTCCAAACACCTAATTACATTCACTTTATTGAACCACATTCCTTACAAAAACAAAAATCACACTTAAACAATTAAGAGCACTTTTCTTTCTATTCGTTTCAATCACACTCAAACAAAACCTAAAAGTCTAAAATTATCTTCAGTTGCAATATCAATCTTCGAAACTCAATGTTTTTGTTCTTATCTTGCAGAGTTGCTTGGAGCAAAATACTTACTGGTGTGCTCTATTCTCTCTTTAGCATTTGAGTTTTGGTTCGTGGATTACTAGTTGCCTAAAATATACAATGAAACAGAAAAAAATAACACAAAGGTTCACTATTTTTTGTAACAAAAGAGAAGACAACTTATTGCGTAAATATAGATGTTTTGTTTAAGTGTGGTTGAAACAAATACTATGGAAACTACTCCTAATTGTTTAAGTTTGGCTTTTAATTTGTAAGGAGTGTAGTTTGAATATAATGGATGTGGAAGAGTATTTGGGGAAAATGAAAATTAGAAAGTTTTTTGTATAAATTAGATATAAATTCATTGTTCAAGGACCTATTTGCTTTTTAGCAATAGTTTAGGGGTAAAATGAAATATTAACCTTTTTTTTGTTAATGTTGCCATATCATCAATTTTACGGTGATGATAGTAGAGTGACCATTTTGTAACAAATTAATAACATTAATGACCATTTTGTTACAAATCGATAATATTAGTGACCAATTACTTTTGAAATTTCAATAGGAAAAACGAAAACTTACTCAAACATTAATGATTATTGGTGTAGCTACCCTAAATAAATTAAGTAATAGGGAGACAAGGGTCTCAAACTTTGGATCTCTTGCAAAGAGATCCTGCACTTGGCCACCATGTGAAACAAATTATAATGTTGACATTACACCAAAACTCATATTTAAACTGGTCACACAAACAAAAATAAAATAAGGCCTGTAGCTCGAGAATGAGTATTACATTTTTCACTAAATTAGGTCAACAATTTGTAAAAAACAATTAAATAAATTAATATCTAACTTAAACCTGACACCACCTTAAAATTAAATGAAAAAAGATATTAGGAAACTAGTAAAATAGATCAATTTTTAACCATTGATTCTATTTCAAACAATATAAGTGTTATACTTCCAACCAAACTAATACTTAACTTGAAGTGTGATTAAAATTGAAGATCAAACTAAAATTGTTTTTCCAATTTGTTTGAGAATGAAAAATAATTAAATATTTATTTTTATAAAATTAATATTAATATTCTAAAAGTTAAAGTTATAAAATTAATATTAATATTCTAAAAGTTAAAGTTATAATATTTTTATCAAAGTAAATTTATTTTCTCTTTTTACTTGAGAATAAAAATAATTATTTAATTTAATAATTTATTTATTTTTATGAAATTAATACTAAATTAATCTAAAATTTATATTATAATATTTATTTAGAATAAAATAATTTAAAAAATAAAAAATAAATATAAATATAAATATTCATTTTTAAATAACTTCAAATTTATATTTTATCGTAAATAAATATTATAAATTTAATTTATAAAAAGATTTAATATTAATTTTATAAAAATATTAGTTATTTAATTATTAATTTTTACCATCAATTAAGTGGGAATTCAATTTTAATCACAATTCAAATTAAATATTAGTCTATGTAAAAATATTATTATATTATTTATTTTAGTGGTTAAACATTAGATTTCTTTTACTAGGCCTCATGTTCAATCCTCCCTAGTAGTATTTTTAAGGTGGCCACACAAAATAAGTTAAATGTTAATTTTGATGGGATTTCTCTAAATTATTGACTTAGCTTAGTGGTTAAGAGCAAGGGATTTTGGATTTAATTCCTCTCCCTTTCTAACTACACATTGATTTCTTTTGTGTGTGTGATCAGTTTAAACATAAGTTTTGGTGGAATATCAGCATATATTTTTGTTGTACAAAGTAGCTGAAGGTTATAGGATATGTTAGCATCAGCTTTTTTAGTTATTTTTTTATGGATTATTGTGATTGTGATTTTTTAATAATAATTTTGGACTCTCTTTTCTTCGTTCCGCTTGTTAGCGTTGAGTCTTGATTCAATGTTGACAATAAAGAAAGTTTTTAATGAGACATCACATTCTTTTTTTAAAAATTCTCTCCAACGCTTAATTCATTTTATTTGATAAGATGTCACCACCTTATTGGCTTGAATAAAATTATTTAAAGAATGACATGTGAGCTATTAATAAGGATAAATAAAATAATGTAAAAAAAATAAAAGGAAATAAAAAATCATATCAGTATCGTCGTTGATTTGTTAACTATCGGTGATCAAAATATAAAAATATAATGTTCATAATAATTTTATTTAAAAAATCATTGAAAAAGTAAAAAAAGAAATAATAGAATAGTCATTAATGGTGTAATATGTAGCACCCAAATTTAATTAAAGGGTTAAAATTAAGAAGTGTTAAGTTTGAAAGTTTAATTGGGAAGAAATTGGGGGACATTGTGTATAGAAAAGGGGGAACTCCAAAAAAATCAGGGGCTTCAGATGGAATTTACCCAATTTGTTTAGAAGGAAAAAGAAAAGAGATGATGTAGAGAAGGGTTAAACCTTGCGTTTAAAGGGGATTGGGTGCCATGTCTCGACCACCTAAGCTATGAAACTGTTAGTGTTTTAAAATATTAAAATAATATTTTAATAAATGTTTGAGGCCATTCATTTCACCCAGACTAGGTAGATCCCTTTTAAAATCAAGCTTCTCGAACAGAAATCCATTCGTCGCCCACCGGTGAGCAATGTCGATCGTCTTCCGGGCCGTCCGTGGTGTGCACCGCCGTCACCCTCTGCATCGTTGTTATCTCGTGATCAAAACCTAGCCTTCCCCTCGTCGTGGAAGTTGCCTTGAAGGTTCGTTTGAGATATAGGTTGTCCTTGTTATTTTTCAATGATTCGTTGCCAACAAACCACCGATTAGTCTCATCGCCCACACCAAGTGGACCAACTCGTTGTTTTGTATCTCCGCGCACCAGTGGTGTCATCATTGCCGTCGTCATCGAGAGGGATGAGTGAGGGGAAGAGTTCGACCTTTCGTGGGAATGTTTACTTCATCGTTCTATCACTTCTATGTCATCCTTCATCGTGGAACAATGCCAGCAATAGACTAGGCAGCCCTTTAATTGCGATTTTGGAATTTTTGGTGGCCGTCAGGCCACCATAGGCAGTGGCTCGGGCCTACGCTCCGTCCCCTGCGAGTTGGGGTTGTTTTTTTCCTGGGAGTCTTCTAGAACTGGCTAGACTGGTCTGAACTGACCAAACTAATTTGAGCCAAACCAGGCTGAGTAGACCAAGTCGCTGAGCCATCTGAATCGAGCATAGCCATCTTGACTGAGTTGAGACTATTTGAGTTGAGTCGTTAATCGTCGTTGACAGATGTTAACCAGACATCGACTTTTTTAAACCACCTATCATGATGGTTTTTGACATCATGAATCCGTTTTTCTAAATTCGAAATTAGTAACCTATTTTCCTCATTTTATATTCCAATTCAATCTGATTTTCACGTTTAAGACTCGTTTATAATGTAATTCTTTTTTTCATGTATCCAAGATTTTATTGGACGTTGAATTTAAATTTTACGGATATCAAACGGAGTTGAAGAATCAGACTATTGTAGATCGAAAACCAAGTTAATACTTTACTACCATTGTATGTTTTATGGTATATGTTCGTAATTGGTTGATACATAAATAAATATGTTTGCGCATGTAATAAGAATTAAATTTTCTAAACCCATGCTAATTCCGATAAAATGACGATAAATCGATTAAGACTTGAATTACTATTATAGAAAATTTAGGAGATCGGTAGGAAATTGTAACATCGGTGATTATTTGAATAAGTAGTTAATCTCAAGATATTCAATTTTTTCTTGTACTCGTTAAAAGATTTTAATACCTGAAATTATTGGATATGAAAGGACAAAAATGCCCTTGAGAAAAAATATGACATGATTTACATTTGATAGTGGGAAGGACATGGAATTTATACTTGACATAATATAATCCCTAAATCATTTGTTTAAGTTCCTTATATGTTTGAAAAACATCGATAATCATATTCTAACCCTCGAGATCAAAATGATCCAATTTCTTGGTTTCGAAATAAGCGTTCGAAGACTAATTTATCGAAAGTACTCTACACATCTGAATTGTTTGAAATGACTGAAATATCCTTGAGTATTAAAATGACCTAAACACCTTCATGACCTAGAAATAAGTAAATGTCATTGGATAAATTTTGGAAACGTCAATGAACCTAGATGTTGTACCACCCATAAAGGTTGTGAAACATGACCCAAGCACATAGGTTATTTTTTATACTATTGCAATACAAAAATAATATAATAGCTACTACTAGAATATTTGTTCGTCTCTTTAAGGTTCGTTCAATGATGATTCTGAAGGTGAACAATTCAATTAGTGCATTCATTATTAAGAAGTAAATATTCGTGAAGTATCTTGGTTCAAATGATTGACAAATGTCACAGTGACGGGATATATTTCATTCATTTGACTCAATATCCTAATAATTCGACATAAATCTTAAATACCGTAAATCATCATTTTATCCTTATTGGATTAAGTTACTAAGAATTCTCCAAGAATCAAAATGTCTAAATTGCTCCTGATAGCCTAAATGATGGAATCATTCATGTTATATCTAAAGCTTAAATAATTCTATTGTAAAAGTTAAAGAATACCTTCCAGATACACTTGAATCTTAAATGGTCCTGAAACATCAATTTCTAAATGTTTGATTAGATTAATTAATAATCAAACCCTTTTAATAGGGACTCATAATCCAATCAATCTGCTAAAGTTTCATGTTTTCCCTTCTTGATAACTATCAAATCCCTTAGAAAAATAATTGAATCCTCTAGTGTGTTCCTTATGTGCTATATGACTATTTTATATGCTCTAAAGTATGACTGCTTTATCTGTTTTGATTTATGAAAGAATTATCTTATGAAAATTCTGATCCATGATTTATTGATAACAAACTATGTTTACCTTATATATGTTCTCTAGTTATCGATTTTACTAAGAAACATAAATATGTCTGATACTATTGTTTATTATCTGAAACTATTTTACTGAGGTACTATCTAGGATGTGACATGGAGTTCTATAGGTTCAGTTTCGATTAGGCTGGTAATTCTTTATAGACCTAAGGCGACCCTTGGGTGGATTCTAGGCCCGATAGGTCTAGGGTAAGAGTTTATGGATCCTAAAGCATTCCCTTAGGATGACTCATTTGCTTTGTGCTTAAGGTAAGTCTTTATGGACTTGAGGCACAGCCCTTAGGTGGCTCATAAGCTTCGGTTAGGGTAAGTTCTTATGGACCCAAGGTGTTCCCTTAAGTTGACACCTATGCACAATAGCCTAGGGTAAGTCCTCATGGATGTAGTTTTGGGGAACTGCATATTGGTGCTCGGTTGGAGGGTATTATTGTGATTTTAAAATTCGTTTTCCTGAAATAAACTACTATTGTTTGTTAAACTATATGTACACTTATTTTTGGTTTTGTGAGAACACACTAGACACTTTAATTTAATCTCTTGAATCTGTCTTTCAGAATGTTTCCTCTGAAGTATAGGTTTTCTGACTGTTACATGAAGAATTAATTATCAAAACATCAACTTATCACTAGAACCTGTATATGCCTGGATGGAGAATTAATTATCTGGTAGTTTTGTATTACTAAGCTTTCCCAAAGCTCACTCTGTTATTTACCATATTAGGTTAAATGATTCGATCATATACAATTATCGACATTGATAATGAGAGTTCCTTCAGTGTTACTTTTAGAGTACGATAGAGATGTAATTAGGAGTCATGTAGGTTACATTTTGTAGAATGTGTCTAAAACTTGTATGATGTTGTGTATGATTTAAATTTTTTTTTAATATATGAACAATTTTCTAAAATTGTAATTTTATTTATAATTGTTCTACGATTTTAAAGGTTTAACAAAAAAAAAATTTATTGGATTTTTTACTATGAGTTGCTCCGATGGCCTTAATATGGTACCTCAGATCAGATCGAGTCACCCATATCAGTATGAGAGTGTTACATAATTTATCTTCAATAATATAAAAAACAATATTTAATATTGCGTGTCTCAAAAAATCTTTCTTTTTTCAACGCTTCATAAAAATGAAGGTTTTTTCTTTTCAATTTTATGGCAACAAAAAGAAAATTTATGCTTTTTTAAGAAATTCATCGAACATTATTATTGCATTGGTCCTAAAGGAAGCTAAATTTTCAATTTTCAAATTTTGATTAGAAGTAAATAGCATAGCCTAGATATCCAATGAAGCATGTAAATTTTTATTAAATTATATGAAATATATTTTTTTATTTTTAAAATTTGTAAAATTAGAAAATACTCATTAAACTTTCATATTATTATAAAAAGATCACTATACATTATATAATAATGATAAATTTTGATAAGTTTAAGAATTATTTTATAATAGTTTGATAAATTTTAATATTTTTATACTAATGTAATAAAATTAAATGACAATTTTATAAACAATTAATAAATTTAATAATTATTTTATAGTTTTAAAAATATAATAAATTAACATGATTATTTCAATATAATTTAGTGAATGTAGTTTAACTAATAGACAAAGTATAAGATTAGAAATACCAGCAATAACAATTTAAATATAGTAATGGTTAAGAAAATATTGTATGACTAAAAGAATGTTGATTTTGAATTTGTTAAGTGACTTCAGTGAAGTTTAGAAAATAAAATAACATTAAAAGGATTCATATTAAAATTAGGAATGAAATTAAATTTAATATATAACGTGATATGTGAATTTTTATTTTATGCAATTATATTATTATTAACTTTATATCATTATGTTTACTTATGTCATGTTATTCTCATCTTATTGCTCTTTATCCCATCATTATTATTCTCATCTTATTCTAAATTTTCAGTAATGTAAACTGATATATCATACTGGCGTCTTCAAAATATGGTAGTGCCCTGTTCTTAAATGGGCATACAGATTATAAGACATGATCAAATATAAATACAAAAGTTACGTATAAAAATAATTTACAAAACCACATAAGGAATCCCTTCCAAATTGTTTGCTCAATCGTCGCCGTTTTACTTATACTATTATATATGTTCGAAAGATTTTCAATTATTTGACAATGAACGCTCAAATACCCCGATAAACGTCATACTCGAACCTGAAATCTTTAGGAATAATAATCATCCCGTTAACCACTAAAGTCGCTTAATTCGTGCAAATACTTGCAACTAATTTCAAAACGATATATAAAAAAGTGAAAGTTTTGGTGAGTTCTATACACAGCTACATGATATTATAATTCAGGATCACATATTTATAGATAAATACTCTAATTTCAAATTGGTGAAAAAGATTTTGAGATCCTAAAAAGATATAATTGAAATCAAAGTTGTTATCATGGAAGAGTCGAGAGACTGGAGTAAAATGTCTCTGGATGAACTAATGAGCTCACTAGAGACCATTGAGTTTTTTTTTTTAAATAATTTGTCTCAGGATGAACTAGGGATGGGCATGGAACGACGGGTTTCGACCCGACTCGATCGGGTCAAGTTTTTTAAAAACAATATGGGTTAGGGTCGAGTCGTTCGAGTTTTTTAAAAGGTGATCTTTGGATCGGGTCGGATTCGGGTTTAGGGTGAAAAATACCCGACTCGATCGGGTCAAGTTTTTTAAAAACAATATGGGTTAGGGTCGAGTCGTTCGAGTTTTTTAAAAGGTGATCTTTGGATCGGGTCGGATTCGGGTTTAGGGTGAAAAATACCCGACCCGACCTGGAAAAAAATAATTTTACCTTATATATTTAGGAATAATTATAATAATATCCCTCTATATATTATTTTTAAATTAAATCACTGTTTTTATTGAATAAAAATAATATTTTTTATTATTTAATGTTGGGTTCGGATTTTCCCACAAAAAATCGGGTCGAGTTCGGGTCGGGTGAAGGGTATATAATTTTCAGGTTAGATCGGGTGAATGATATAAAATTTTTTGGTTGGGTCGGGTTGGTCGAAACCCGACCTATGCCTATCCCTAGGATGAACTTATGAGCTCATTAGAGACCTTTGAGGTTTTTTTTTTATAATTAATTTAGAATAAGTAGTAAAAATAAATTTCATGAAAGATGTAATAACACCTATAAGGGAAAAAGAAAAAAAGTGTTGAACCAGACAAATCGCCAAAAAGAAAGAAAGACCCAATGCTATGAATGTGGAGAATTCGATCATGTTATAGCTGAACGTGCCAAAACACTTGGGAAAAGAGAATGATCTCTACCAAGGTCAAGGTGCATGCAAATTGTAATATTTTTCACTCATTCTTTGCACTAGATCGAACCTCTAATTACTTTTGTGAGCAAAAACACCCATACGCTCCTACTTCCTCTTTTTAGTGTGTGTAAACAGTGGATAGTAACTCGAGAATAAATAAACAAAAGTACCACTAGGCATCTATAAACCCCAAACTGCCGAATACTATTTTTATGAATCAATTTTTAATTTTCTTTGTATTTCTCTATTGATTATCTAATTCCGCACCTACTGAAATTTTATTATTTCGCACTACCTACATTTCTATTATAAACTTTTTAAAATTCTTACTCCTGATATAAATTTCTACATTCGTCCCTGTTCCTAATGCTTGCCGAACTCCTTTCGAGATCATAGATGTGTGATATCGGTGGCTAGATCCTTGATTTTAAGCAAGCTACGGAAGTTCCTAGTTAAAAGTTCATGTATAAGCATTGAACAAGTGCTACAATATTGTCGTAAAACAGAACAAAAACAATGGCAAGGAACAATTCTTCACTATAAACATCGTAATTAAAAAAAATCAACTTGAAAGAACAGATCTTTACAAAGACTTCACATGACCATCTTGAACTACCATTTCAATAATGCTTCTCGGGGTATTCGAATTGTACCAACTCCTAGGCATCCAGTTTCTCGAAACAATTTGCTCATCGTGAGGAAACTCAGGAGAGAGCAAAATAGACCCAAAACATTATCAACCTTTAATGGAGTTTTGAGGAAATACCTTCTGAATGAATTCCAGGAACCGTTGCGAGTAAAATGTAGGATCAACAACAGATATGGATACGGAATCGAACTGAAGGGATTTATAGGCATGTTCAATCTTCTTACTCATGTTATATTCTTGCAAAATGTCAATCATGCCTAGATACAGGACAACATCATATGCTTCATGGAACATGTTCTCTTCTTTCCCTGTAATCTGCTCAGCCCTTGCTGGCATGTTCACACCAAGCTGGATCTGGAGTCTGTTCAAAGAAGTGGAAAAAAAAAATCACAATTCAGAAGCGAATTGGTGATCATTATTGCACATACTAAGATATCATACCTGGCTGTACCGGGGAGAAGGAGATCGACTTCCTCATCACCTGCGGATGATGCTCTAAGACGTCTACCTCGTATGTGAGGACCGACAACAACACTATCATCCGTTCCACGGGGAACCAAAACAAGTCCTTGTGGATAGTTGGAAATTTCATCCTCCTCTGGAAAACATTAACACCAAATGACTTTTGTATCAATTCACTGTCCTTTAGGATGATTCAGAAGAAGCTCGATCTGATAATTACGGCATATACCGTATTGTATAGAGTGGAGTATATCACCGACTAATGGAACCACATACCATCTGATGTAGTTTGTTGTTTCAAGTGTGAAGTTTGTCTAGTATTAATCTAACCTCTGCAATATGTTCCGCATAACACAATTTATTCTAATTCTATTTCGCCAATATGTTAAATTATTTTACCCTATCCATACACACTGCAATTCTTAATCCAAATGTGCTTAGAAAATGAACAAACATTTGAATCTAGAAGAACTGCCAATAGAAGATCAAGTTTTCATAAATACCAACCTTCCTCTGCAACACTCCCTAATCCATCCACTCTGTTGTAGGAAATGGGAGACCTCAAATGTCGGGGTGCACGATAATGCACTCCAAGCAAAAGGCTATAATCCATTATATGTTGTGATTCCAAAAATTTACTGTCAGTCTCTATTTGTCTGCAATATATATATAAATGCAATATATTCAGTCTTTGGAAGGTATAGACTAATTATATAATAATGATATTTGAATACGATTGGAAGAGACAAGCTTACATCATGAAAGCTGTCTAGTTATGTTCTTAAATTGCAAAGTAAATCATATCTTCGCCAAGAAACAGAGCAAATTATCTTTTACTAAAATAAAGATTCATAGCAATATTACTCCAATGAAATGTACAGTTCACACCACTGAGTGATGGAACAATAATATGTCGGCTTAAAAATGTAGGATAATAGAGGATAACAAAGAAGTTACAGCCTACGAATTCACCAGTTACCTTAATAAAGCCTCTTGCCAAGAAGGTTCTAAATAAAAGCAGTAGTTGAGATCCAAATCTTTAAGTGTTGTGTTCTCATCAATTTCAACATTATCCGCAGAACGCCCTAGTGATGATCCTTTCAAGTCAAACCTTCTATGGATCCTTAACTCAGTGCAGAACATATTTCCCATTACTACAAAGCGAAACTGCAAAATGGGTGGGGTTTATAGTTGTTAGCTTCTAATGATCAAAAGAGACTCCAAAATCTTGAAGTAACCTTTCATTACATACCATGAAATAAGATATGGAAAACATAGTCCTTAGTCAAAGTACCTAAAAATATTTTATTTAAGTGTATTCAGTGAAACCACTTTATAAAGTGTATGGATTGAGGTAAAAAGTCCTTCACATAGGAAAGAACTCTACAGCGCTTATTACCTTTTGACCACTTGATGGTTTGATTCTGTGAAGACCAAAGAATTTTGTTATGAGTGTGTTCTCATATGACCTCACGTGATGATGATAGTTTGGAAGCATTCTTAGAAGAACCTAAATGCAAGAATTCAGTCAATAAAACCTGCAATTATCAGAGGAAAACAAGGGGAAAAAAGGATGACAGAAACAAAGATAGAATTATCTTTTAAATGCTTTATGGTAAAGTATTATTTTTTTAAAAGATTAAGGAGCTTGAAAAGTAAAAGAAGTGCATCCTTGACAAATGTTTATAGCAAACCTGAAATGCACAATTATAAGTTAACAAACCAGAGAGCAATAATCATATTTACTCAAGCAAGTGCAAAAAAAGTATAAATTAACAAGGTGAAACTGGAGATTGCAAACCTTTACTTCAGATTTCCGGAGCGTCTTAATCATGAAACGATCATCTTGAGACAGAAAGAAGATACTACCACTTTTTCCGGGAGAAGAAAGTTCTCTGAGAGCATCATTTCCACAAATAGATATCATGTAGTCAGCAGCATCAATCTTGAACATCTCCCTTAAATTCCTTCAATGAGTTCTATATATGTCAACATAGGAAACAAAACATTGTGCAATATCGACACAAAATAGTAAGAAAAACAAAAAATAAAAGAACAAAGATATAGGCAATTATCGCCCTTCTGGAAGCATATTTATTCAATAATTCAAAAAGAATACTAGCGCATCACATGATGTCTACAGCTGCATCTTGTATTAGGTACCAAAAGAATGAATTCGTAAAAGCGTAGATATATGCAAAGAAGTACCTGATGTAACATATGTAGTTTGTTCAGCTTTTAAGTAATGGACATGTCGAGAATATCAAAATTAAATATTAGATAGGATCAGTTTTAATTAGATAGCATCAGTTTTTATTCTATTAGTTATTAGATAGGATCATTTTTAATTAGATAGAATCAGTTTTTTATTCTATTAGTTATTAGATAGAATCATTTTTATTCTGTTGTTAATTTTATGCATCTTTTTATGTAAAGTTGTTACATTGTAAACTCTATTTAAGTCAGTCATATTCAGCAGAAATAAACACGATTTATTCGGAACAAGTTTTTCCGTCTTTATGGTATCAGAGCCAAAATGGCCAAACCCTACGATGATACCTCTGGTATCGACTCTATGAGTTATACTCGCTCACCTTCAATCACCCTAAACACTGAATCCTTCCAAAACATATCCATCACTTCTCACAAGTTGAATGGAAATAATTTCTTACAGTGGTCACAATCTGTGAAACTGTTTATTCGTGGCCGTGGAAAATTCGGCTATCTATCAGGTACCACTACGAAACCTGCCGAAGAAGATGAAGAATCTGAAAGATGGGAGGCAGAAAACTCGATGATTATGTCTTGGCTCATAAATTCCATGGATCCGAGTGCAGGGAGAACTTATCTCTTCCTACCTACTGCTCATGACATTTGGAATGCTGTGAACAAGACCTATTCTGATCTCGGGAACGCAGGACAATGGTTTGAACTAAAAACTCGGTTATGGAGGCTAAAACAAGGAGAAAAAACTGTCACTCGATACTACACTGAACTCAAGACCTTGTGGCAAGAGGTTGACATGTTCAGCGACTACGAATGGAGTTGTACTAAGGACAGGGCTCTATTCCAGAAAATGGTGGAAAAAGAACGCGTCTTCGAATTCCTTGTCGGCCTTAACAAGGAATTGGATGAAGTCAGAGGGCGCATTCTTGGTCGTGAACCACTACCAAGCACAAGAGAAGTCTTCTCCGAAGTCAGACGAGAGGAGAGCCGACGGACAGTCATGCTTGGAGGCCACTCACCAAATCCCACCGAGTCTTCTGCCTTGTTCTCGGGTCAGCCACCACGTCGCAACGATCGTCGGAACGACAAAGATCGGCCAATCTGCGAGCACTGCAACAAGCCGGGACACACTAAAGCCAAGTGTTGGAAGCTACACGGGAAGCCAGCCGAGAATTTTTCAGCCAATCGAAATTCTCGTAATGCAAAGAGATTCCATGCCTCATCTGAAGATGCTTCTGAAGAGCCGAAACCTGCCTCAGAACTGTCTGCCTTCAGCAAAGAACAGCTAGAGCAATTGTATCAACTAATGAGTTCTCATTCCATATCCAACACTCCTAACCCATCATCTTATATTGCCTCTTCATCATTAGCCCAGAAAGGTACATATCCTACAGCTTTCATAGCCGGTTCTAAATCAAACCCTTGGATCATAGATTCAGGGGCAACAGATCACATGACCGGTAATTCCTCCATATTCTCATCTTATTTTCCTTTATCTGGTAATCTGAAGGTAAAAATTGATGATGGCTCCCTAACCTCTATAGCTGGAAAATGCTCTATCATTATTTCTCTATCTCTCACATTACTAAATGTCCTACATGTCCCAAAACTCTCTTGCAATCTCATCTCTGTTAATCGTATTATTCATGATTGCAAATGCATTACTACAATAACATTTGCTGGATTTGAATTTCAGGACCCTTGTTCGAGGAAGATGATTGGCAATGCTAAGGAGGTTGATGGACTCTATCACTTGGTCACGGACAATCCTTCAGATAAACAAGTTCAGAAACCGAGATGCTTTACTACCTTGTCTTGTGAGAATGAAATAATGTTGTGGCATTATAGGTTAGGCTATCCTAGTTTTAATTACTTGAAATATTTGTTTCCAAATCTTTTAAAAAAAAAGGACGGTTTTTCTTTTCAGTGTGAAGCTTGTGAATTGGCAAAACATCATAGATCTGTTTATCCATCTTTAAAGTATATGCCATCAAAACCTTTTTCTCTTGTGCATAGTGATATTTGGGGCCCTTCACGAGTAAAAACAGCCTCAGGATCTAGATGGTTAATCACATTCATTGATGATCACACTAGAGTCACGGATTTATTTACTAAAAGAAAAATCCGAGGCAGCAAGTGTTTTCAAAAATTTTCACTCACTGATCAATACTCAGTTTCAAGCAAGTATTCAAGTTCTTAGAACCGATAATGGTCGAGAATATTTTAATGCAATCTTAGGTGATTTTTTGAAACAAAAAAGAATTATTCATCACAGTTCTTGCGTTGATACTCCCCAACAAAATGGAGTTGCTGAAAGAAAAAATAGGCATTTATTAGAGGTGACTAGGGCTTTACTGTTTGCTATGAATGTTTCTAATCGTTTTTGGAATGAAGCACTCTTAACAGCGTCTTATTTGATAAATCGAATGCCCACAAGAGTTCTTAATTATATTACTCCTTTGCAAGCTCTAAAGAATATGTTTTCTGAAAATAGATCTTTAACTGATTTAACACCTAAAATTTTTTGTTGCCTTGCTTTTGTTCATATACACTGCCAAAATAGAGGAAAACTCGATCCCCGAGCACATAAATGCATATTTCCAGGTTTTTCACCAACACAAAAAGGGTATAAATGTTTTGATCCTAAATCTGGGAAGTATTATGTGAGTATAGATGTCACGTTTTTTGAAAAACAACATTTTTTTTGACAAAAACTCTCTTCCGGGGGAGAATGACTCAGAAATGAGTTTTTGGGAACAAACATCCTTGCCAAAATCGGTTGTAAATAGCTCAGTGGAACCAATTCATATTTCCGTAACTAATCCTAGGATTTCACAACCTATAAATTCACAACCTCGTGAGACTCAGGTAGAAACCAACTTGGAACCACCTACTGAACTTCGTGTTTATTCTAGACGGATGACTCGACCAAGTAATGTTCCACCGGCCCCCAAGGTATGCCAACCATCGGACTCGACTATGGTCCAAGGTACGATTTCTCTTTCTCCTATTTCTTCTCCAAATTTAGAGCCTTTTACAGAATTCTTTGAACCCATAGCCTTGCGCAAAGGTGTTAGATCATGTACCACAAAACATCCAATATCTAATTTCTTATCTTATAATAAACTCTCTCCAGATTTCAAAGCTTTTTCCACCAGGATTATGGATGATGCACTACCTAAGTCGATACATGAAGCTCTAGAAGTTCCGAGATGGAGAGAGGCAGTTTTTGAGGAGTTAAAGGCCCTGAAGAAGAATGACACGTGGGATCTAACTCCTTTACCTGAGGGGAAACGATCTGTAGGCAGCAAGTGGGTGTTCACCATCAAATACCATGCAGATGGCTCGGTCGAGAGATACAAGGCAAGACTCGTAGCACGAGGCTTCACTCAAACATACGGCCTTGACTACGAGGAGACCTTCGCACCTGTGGCCAAACTAAACACCGTACGTGTCCTACTCTCACTAGCCGTCAATCTGGATTGGACTCTCAGGCAGTTTGATGTGAAGAATGCGTTCCTAAACGGTGAGCTAGAGGAAGAGGTGTTTATGGAAGTTCCTCCAGGCTTTGATGAATTGAAGAAGGATGGCAGGGTCTGCAAGCTAAAGAAATCCATTTATGGATTGAAACAATCTCCGAGAGCCTGGTTCGAGAGATTCACGAGAGCTGTGAAACAACATGGTTACACTCAGGCCCAGTCTGATCATACTATGTTCTACAAACACAATAATGGTAAAATTGCTATTTTAATTGTGTATGTAGATGACATTGTTATGACAGGAGATGACACAGTAGAGTTGGAGTCGTTGAAGAACTTCTTATCCAACCAGTTTGAAGTCAAGGATCTAAGACAACTCAAATATTTCCTTGGAATGGAGGTGGCTAGATCCTCAAAAGGTATAATTATCTCGCAAAGGAAATATGTCCTCGATATCTTGAAAGAGACCGGATTACTCGGATGTAAACCAGTGGCGACTCCTATTGATCCGAATCAAAAACTCGAAAAAGAAGATGGTGCTGAGCCTGTGGACAAGAATCGGTATCAGAAGCTGGTGGGGAAACTGATTTATTTGGCTCATACGAGACCAGATATTGCATTTGCTGTGAGCTTGGTTAGTCAGTTTATGCATTGTCTCTCAGAAAAACACTCCAAGGCTGTTTACCGGATTCTTCATTACTTGAAAGGGAGTCCTGGTAAAAGAATCATGTTTTCGAAGAATGGAAGTCGAAGAGTGGAGATCTTCACTGATGCTGATTGGGGCGGAAGTTCTACAGACAGAAGATCTACTACCGGTTATTGCTCCTTTGTCTGGGGCAACTTAGTTACTTGGAGGAGCAAAAAGCAACCAGTTGTCTCTAGAAGCAGTGCGGAGGCCGAGTTTAGAGCCATGGCGCAAGGAGTATGTGAGTTGTTATGGCTTAGGAGGATCTTGGAGGAGCTGAAGGTTGAAGGAGATAAACCGATGAAGTTGTATTGCGACAACAAATCAGCAATCAGTATTGCTCAGAATCCTGTACAGCATGACAAGACCAAACATGTCGAAATAGATCGACATTTCATCAAGGAGAGGCTGGAAAATGGCGATATCTGCATACCGTTTGTTCCATCATCAGAGCAGCTCGCCGATGTTCTCACCAAGGGACTGTTTACTACGATGTTCGAAGGATTTCTGTCCAAGCTGGGAATGATCGATATCTATTCTCCAGCTTGAGGGGAGGTGTCGAGAATATCTAAATTAAATATTAGATAGGATCAGTTTTAATTAGATAGAATCAGTTTTTATTCTATTAGTTATTAGATAGGATCATTTTTAATTAGATAGAATCAGTTTTTATTCTATTAGTTATTAGATAGGATCATTTTTAATTAGATAGAATCAGTTTTTTATTCTATTAGTTATTAGATAGAATCATTTTTATTCTGTTGCTAATTTTATGCATCTTTTTATGTAAAGTTGTTACATTGTAAACTCTATTTAAGTTAGCCATATTCAGCAAAAATAAACACGATTTATTCGGAACAAGTTTTTCCGTCTTTAGGACAGATACTAGCTTTGAAGTAATGGACACATGTTTAAAACATCAAGGTAAGGAAAAATCTAATACTAATAAATTCTTCAAGAGTTTGCCTGTGCGCATAATATGCCTCTAATTTGGCATGATATACATCCCTCCAATATGTGTAATGGTTAATGAGATCAAAAGGCAAGTTTTCTACTCAATATTAGCATCAACCTTATGATCTATCAACATATCTTCCTTTTAGAAATGAAAGGAATTAAAATTTAAAACACTTTCCTAAAAGGACATACAATCTTTAAATAACAGAGAGACAAAACCTTCAAACTGAACCATGGAACCTCATGGAAATTGAACTATCTCTAACCTGAAAACCATTGGGCAGTAATCTTTCCACTTAAAATCTTCTGATTGATGAGGAGGTGTCAATTGTGAGCCCTCTTTAGGAAAATTCATCCAAAAGCTGGCACTGGGGCCAAAATCTGATGTTCTTACTTCTCGTCTTTGTACAGGTGTAATTTTCCCCACAGTGTATCTGGCCAAATCTAACATATATTCAGCAGTAGATTTTCCAAAACAATGTCATTGCAAATTAAGACCATATATGGATTATCCATGATTATAAAGTCAAGTATCTTTTTATGCATTCTTTGCAAAAGATGCCATAAAATTTAAATTACAATGACGAAAAATGTTTTAAGTAGTAGTCAGAACAGGTTCAGAAGCAAATATAAATGGTTAACCTATTTTCCAAAATAGGGCGGCAGTTTTATTTCTTAATTTATACTGATTTAGTCAATCACTTGAAACATCTCATCCTGTTTTCTTTTAATATCTACATCGAAATTAAATAACAATAACAGTTCAGTCCAGTCTAGATGAACTCTATGGTAAATAAAAGCAGCAATAAAATTAAGAATAATAAACAAATAAGAAAATTAAGAGCCGTGATTGTCTGATAAAGAGTAAATAAGTGTAAAAGTTAAAAGAACAAGCCTGATTCCAAGCTGCAAACTGAGCATTAAATCGTAACTCCTGTGGCCTTTAATAATCATTTCACCAGGCCTCTTAACCTCTTTGGCTAACATTTTTTGTCTCCGTTTAGCTCTTCTGGATAATGCTGAAAAACTATCATTTAACACAAACTCACTAATTAAGACGCCTTGCATGTATTCACGTTCTAAGACTGGTGCATTGTTTCCACTCCCCTTTTCTTCTCTTTCTATAAAAGAATCAGTTAAATCTGAAGATGAATCATGCCCAATAACTTTTTCAATAGATACCTCTAGACTCCAGCGTCTTTCCAAGGAAACATTTCTGTTGCGAGATTGATCCAGATTTAATAAGTTTCCTTCAGCAAGCTTATCAGAATTACGATGAGATGCCCGATTTCCAGAAACCTTTACACGCCCCATGTCTACAGAAGAAGCATGGTGGATATGCGAATGGTTATGCTTTCTCAAATCTGGTAACAAACCTCTTTTTCTCAGAGCATTGAGGTAAACTTCTTGTAAGGCAGGAAGTCGGCTGCCAACTGGATAAAATGATCCTTTTCCATCCTTCAAACCCCGTGTCCAAGTTCCTACATAGCAACCACCATCACTCCAGTTATATACTCCAAATCCATGCATCATTCCGTTTAACCAGCTTCCTTCAAAAGAGTCTCCATTTGTCCAAGTGAGGGTTCCTTTGCCCGACATTTTACCACCTTTCATAATCCCTAGATAAATATTTCCATTGGCCCAAGTATATTTTCCGGGGCCTTCAGGTGTTCCCTGGATCCAAGACCCCTCAAACACATCTCCATTCGGATAAACTTGATATCCCAAACCATGTTTGAGATTCAACTTCCATCTCCCCTTATACGTTAATTTACTAGAGTCAATGTATGTCCCAGTACCATGCATATAACCGCCAGAAAATTCACCATCATAAACAGTTCCAGAAGGCCATTTTATCTTACCAGTCCCTTGCCTCATCCCACATCTCCACTCTCCCTCATACATACAACCACCTTGCCAAACATACTTTCCACGACCCTCTGGCACATTGCCGAGTAATGACCCAGAATAAAAGTCTCGATTCCGAAGCAAGAGTTCTCCAACTCTAAATCCAGCAGTCTCAGAACTATGGACAGCTTCACTATTAGTTGCTATAGAACCGTTTCCTCTGTCGGCAATGGCATCAAGAGATTTTGTTCTTTCTGCACGAGGAAGTGCTCCTTCCACTATACCAGCAGTGACCACAGGGCTAGACATGCATAGAGCCCCAGAAAGTTACAGTTTCTTACATGAAAAAAAAATTAAGTCAATCACAAGGTTCTCATCCGAAAAAGTAAAACACCATAAAGCAGATTCCTACTATTAGATTCTTAGAATGATACAATCACATACTCTCCTTTAATCCACAAATAGAATCACGAATCCATAGTATTCATCAGCATCAGGATAACTTATAGGAACAACAACGTAACAGGATTTCAGATCGTAAAAGGTTTCTAAAGCACATAAAAATCCTACTTAATCATGACTTCCCATGGTTATTTGTAATAGCAAAAGAAACTGGAACTTGATTGAAGCGTGGTTAAAGTCTATTAAAAGTTCTTTTACTTTAATTAAAAGTTAATTTTGTCGTTCTACTATAAAAGGGAACATTTTAGTCTTTTTACTATAACTAAAAGTTTGTTGTGGTCCCTCTACTATAAAAGGGGACATTTTAGTCCTTGTACGCTTGAAAAGTGAATATTTTAGTCCAAAATCTTGAAGTTATATGTTATAACTAGTTGGCTTAAATATAAGTCCCTTTTAATTTTGAAATTGAGAAAATTGATCGATCTTAAAAAAAAAAGTTATTTATTCAATGTACATTTGAAAGTAAGTACTAACAATGTATGATTGTGTTGACATTTTCCGTCAGTACATGACAAGTGTCCAACTATGATTGAATAATTTTTTTAAATATGATAAAATTTGAAAATTTTATAATATTTTTCATAATTTTGAAAATTTTAATGAATTTGAAATTATTTTTATGATTTTTATATCATATTTTTCAATTAAACCTTTACTCTCACTCCAGATCTAAAAATTCTAAGAAAAGTCAATATATGTTTTTTTCAATTAAGCATTTTATATATTTTTTTATATTTTCGTTTGTAATTGTAATATTATTGTAAGCAAAGACACCAGAGTTTGGATTTATAATAGAAATTAATATTGCATTTAGATTTCATAAATGTTTAAAAAAAATATGTAAAAATTCACACGCTCATGTTTTGAGATATTAACTTAAGAGTTCAAAATTGAGAGGGACCTAAAGTGTGTTTCAACCGAAATATTTAAGCAAACCACAATATATTTAGCGTTTTGGACTAAAATGTTAACTTTACAAGCATGCAGGAACTAAAATGATCCTTTTATAGTAGAGGGAATAAAATGAACTTTTAAGTATAGTTCAGGACTAACATGTTCCTATTTATAATGGAGGGAAACAAATGCTTAGGTACAGTAGAAAACCTTCAAATAGACTTTAACCATTGAAGCATCTAATGATCGAATCATATGACTTAATAGTGAAATTTCTTATTGGAAATTAAACAGAAAAACCATATAGATACATAATTAACCCGTAAATTCACGATTCAACTAAAAAATAAAATCAACCAAAATAAAACCTCCAGGCATTAAATCTGTACCACGTCTTTTACAGACTCGTTCAAAATAACTATAAATCTTACCGAATCAGTTATCAATGTTCCACCAAAATCGATCGCCAAACAAACAGTAAAATAGAAGGAAAACAAGAGGAAGCAAAACTAATAAAACAAAAGAAAAATCCACCAGTTTATTCTACCGTAGTTAATCAACAAAATTGAAACATTGCAGCATCAATAGCAATATACATATATGCATACAAGTAATAAATATACAATACGTACAAAAAGCGAGGAAAAAGGAGGAGAATGGCTACCTTTAAAGAAGACAAAGAGAATTGACGACGAAAGCAAAAGTCGCAGCGAAGTGAAGGAAGGAGAAGAAGCTTAGTCGCTGTTTTGAAGAGTAAAGAACCTAAAATGTTCTCTGTGTCTTCCTTTAGACTTTTGAAAAATAGAAATCAGAGTTTTTCTTCTTTCATGGTGACGATTTTGGATCGAATCTCAAACGCTGAAATAAAACAAACACCAAAAATTCAAAAATATAATATATAGGCATAATAAAATGTAGGCATGGACGAGTTTACCCAACTCCTGCCCGCCCTTTCGATTTACGATTATTGTCTGATGAAAACGTCGCTTGCGGAGTGTAAATTGATTTTTACAGCGGCGCTGGGCTACGTCTGACTTTTGCTTCGCAGCCGTTTGATGGTGACAACGATTGTGGGGACCACCATGTTTATTCTTTTAAGATAAATTTTCCGGTGTAATATCATTTTTTTATTTCCTCATTTATATTAGATTATGTCGAGTTGAATCGAGTCAATAAATATTAAGTTGATTTAACTAATAAATCTTATTTTATAATTTGAATTTTATTTTATTTTTTTAGTTAAGTTAAATTTATAAAATTTAAGTCGAATTATTTGAGTTTATGTTTAGATTTAATTATAAATATTTATAATATTATGGTAATAAGATTTTTATTTAAATAGTTTTTTATAATCATATATTCATATACTATACACATATATTTTTATATTTTACAGAGCTGAGCAATTTGACTAGAATTTAAAAATTAATCACTAATTACGAATTATTTGAATTATTCGAATTTTATTTTATAATTCAACTCGAATTTAGAACTTGTTAAACAAGTTAAGTCGGATTATTTTAACATTAAGATTGTCTTTTCAAATAAAATCTAATTGAATTTTTTAACGTTAAATTAAAAAAAATTATAATTCAACTCGAATTTAGAACTTGTTAAACAAGTTAAGTCGGATTATTTTAACATTAAGATTGTCTTTTCAAATAAAATCTAATTGAATTTTTTAACGTTAAATTAAAAAATTTTTTTATACTTTACCTAAAATCATAGTTTGGTCATGTAGTATATTTTTTCTCAGTTCGACTCGTGTACCATAATTATGTCTCTCAGTCTTTATGCCATTGTTGATGTTAAATAAGGTAACACAATGAAAAACTGTCACCAGTGATTAAAAATTAAAAGACATAAAAAAGGTTTTTTAAAAATTATAAATTTAAAAAGAATCATAAAAAATATTAAAATTCCTTTGAAAAAACTTAAAATTTCTTTAAAAAATTGAGAAGTATTTTTTTAGCAGAAAAGGGAGAATAAAGAATAAAGCATTTTTTTAAAAATTCAATAATTTTTGTTATATTCTGTAAGAATTGATCAGACAACCGTTTGGTAAAAATTTAAAATTATTTATTTATTTTATTGATGGTGTCTGTTTAAAATTTTATTTGTATTCATCCTATTTAAATATTTTGTGTTATTAACATTGTATGTTCACCCTAAAAAATATTTGTAGATCAACTATTGGATATAAAAAAAATATTTTAAATGTTTACTTTGAAATGAAAAAAATAATAATTTACGAATATTATAAAAATAATATATTAATAAACAAATAAATTACATTAATCAATCTATTTTATGTGAATTAAACATTAAAAAATATATTTTCTGTTACCTAAACTATACGAAACAAAGCTATCTTAAAAAAATTCAATGCCAATTGTTAATGAAAGTTGTACGACCATAGTTTTCATAATTAGCTTTTTAAAGACTTAACCAGCTTTTAAAACTATAATTTATTATTAATTAATAACGCCGCAAGGTTGTTCAGCATATATGCTGTTTGTGATGAGAGTATAGCCAATGGGCACAATGTAAGGTTTGGTTGGATAAATTATTTAGGCCGTCTTATAGTTAAGAAATAATTAAAACTTGACTGACCAATGACCATCATAATTAATGACAACTTGTAATAAAGTTTTCTACTGGATTTGGTCCCTTCCCCTTGTCTGTTACTGTTTTAAAACAGTAATAATATGTACCATCAACTTTGTGGAATTTCAATTTTAAAATGCAATTTTAAGGTATATTTGAGGACTGTGGTTATGTGTTCGGCGCGAGAGGCTATGAGAAAGAGAATAACGAATCAATAATGTGCAAGTCACTTTTCAATCCAATTGATAAAATATGTGAAAAGTAAAAATATTTAATGCCCAAATGTCATAAGTTACCATTAACTAATAACCCTTGCTTAATTGTTATGAGAGAGAGAACTGGTTGATCTGAGGATGATAACTTATTCCTGAGGGAAAGGCTCTCCAATCGTCTTATGGCTTTCTTATTTCTTGGTGCAGAATTGTCACCTGATAACCATTCTTGAGTGGTTGACAGCTTCAAAAAGCCACTATCATCATTACTTCCAGTGACCTACACATATTTATAATCAATTGTACAAGTGAACTGAATCGGCTATTCAACCTCATAAACAAAATAATATGCAAACATGGAGAGTATATACACAAGTGAAGGAAAAGAACCCCGACCCCTCTCCTCCCAAGAAAAAGCAACTCGTCCCTCTTGTATTATAATGACAAACATGAACACAGATGAGGTTAGGCTAAGGGAGTTGAGGATTTAGTATTGTTGCACATGGTTCTTAACCTTGAGGTCGTGGGATCGAGTCTCATGGAGGGTATTTCATAATTTGGAAGTCTCCTATGAAAGCTGCTCTCAACCTAGTGTTGGGAGCAGCCTACTATCTTACCTCCCCTTATCCCATTACATATGGAAACAAGGGACAGTCATTTGCACATGGCAAACCGACATATTAAACTAAATTCGTAAGCAATATAAAGTAAAGAAATACTATATTTGTACCTACTCAGATTACTGAGCGGTATCTTCTGGTTCAATGGCATTGGTATCAACAACTTTCAGGACCTCTCTCTGCCATAGCTTGTCTGAAAATTTTGAAATAAAATCTCCATTTATTCTCTATCATTGAAGAACATCTCCAGAAAATTTTCTTCTACAGATTCACTCACTGAAAATTTTAAGATAAGAAACAGTAGATACAACAGATTGAAGTCATTCTAAGGTATGGGAACACGAAAATTTTGAATTTATCGTAAAGCAATAGAGCAGATTGCAAGAAACAAGTTGGATGGTTTTGGAATACGAAAATGGTAGAGTGCGAAGTAGAAGAGAGACATATTTGTTGGTGACCGAAAACCGACAGCAGCGGCGTAATGTTGCGGTTGTGGTAACGGCTACACGATGGTGGCTTCACTATGATGGCTGGGTGTTAGAGGAAAATTAGAAAAAAAAAATGGGAATGAAATAATTAGGGATTTGGAATGATTGTAAAATTGTGACGTTTATTACAAAAACACCGCTAAGGTGCATGAATATCGCGGTGTTTATTACAAAAACACTGCTAAAGTACATGATTATCGCGACGTTTATTACAAAAACACCGCTAAAGTGCATGATTATTGCGACGTTTATCAAAAAGTAGCTAAAGTGCATGATTATTACGGCATTTATTGTAAAAACGCCACTAAAGTGCATGATTATTGCGGTGTTTATAAAAAAAAGCCGCTAAAGTACATGACTATTGCGGCATTTATTACAAAATGTCGCTAAGGTACATTACTGTTACGGCGTTTATTACAAAAATGTCGCTAAATTGCATGACTATTGCGGCTTTTATTACAAAAAAAACTACTAAGGTGCATGACTATTGCGGTGTTTATAACAAAAACGTCGCCTTATAAGAGTCAATCGCGGCATTTTACCCGTAAACGCCGCTTTTATTTAAATTTTGTGACATTTTATTTTAAAAAGCCGCAAAAAAGCCGCTACAGAATAATTTTACTGTAGTGAAAATCATTTGGACATGTTCTTGGTGCAAATGTATACTAATTTATTTATTTATACGATTATATTATTTTATTAGTATGAGATTATTACACGGTAAAACCTATTCATAATTTTTTTTAGCATATTGATAACACACTCTGTAAATGCGACTGTTCGAATACAAGATCTCTAAAAAGAATAACTCTGTTATTATTGAGACCACATGCTAGGATCTTATTTATTTGATCTATATAAAATATTTTTTTATTAATCTAGAGTGATTACATGTGATAATATTTGTTCTAAATACTTTCAATCATTTGACAATGAACACTTAAATATCATGTAGTCGCTGATGCTCAAACTCAGGACCTTTAAAAATAATAATCGTCCCTTTAACTACTGATAACACTTAGTTCGTATGATTATATAAAATATTAGAATAAGGAATCACATATATGGAATCTAAATTATAAGATGGACTTAAGTGTAATTTTTGTTAAATGTTTTATATTTTTTTAACTAAATTTATTGTTAAATGTTGTCTGGCCCGTGGAGGTTACTCTAAAAGTTGTGAACATGAATTAAATTGGGAGGGAACAAAAAAAGTCAGACGTTTGGATTGCCACATAAACATATATATAAGTGAGGGAGCTTTATATCTATTTGTTGCACGTGTCATATTTCTCTAATTCCTCATTGCAACACAAATATGTCCAAGAAAAATGTTTGCCACGTCTTTTCTTATATCTAATTTGGTTTTATTTTATAAAGAAGTAAAATATATTATTGATAATTTTTGTTTTAATTTTATACATTTTTATGTAATTTAAAAAATATAATGTTTGATTATTTTGTTTTTATTTAATTAAAATATTGTTACTTTTATTTAATTTTTTTTGTTAACGACATTCAAAATTTCAATGACTAAACATTTAAAAGTCAATAACGGAAATGATCACATCTTAAAAAATAAAACAGAAGCAATCAAATATTATGTTTTTTGAATTCAATAATAAAAAGTATATAAAATTTAAACGAAAGTGATATAATTTACCCATAAAAATAATATAACTATAAAACATTTCGTAAATTTTCAAGACGAAACGAGAAAATATTGCTTTAGCTTTCAATTTTTAATTATTTTGATTACCATATTCTATTTTTAAAAAAATATTTATGTAAATAAAATAATTATAAATATTAATATTTTAAAATGTTAAAAGTTTGAAAATTTTATTCAAAATGATACTCATTTTTTAAGGTCAAAATATAAACAAAAATATTAGAATCATCAAGTGAATTTAATAGTTAAAATAAGTGTTACTCTCGCTAGAAGTCCTAGGTTCAAAAGTTACATCTATGAGTATACGTACGTTGACAATAATTAAGAAATATTTTAAATAAATATTATCGTGTAATTATTCTAAACTATTAAAAAATAAAATTACACATAGGGAAACAAATTCCACCTTATTTAAAGTAAAATTTAGAAAGTAAACCTATTAAATAATTTAAATGATAAAAGAAATATTATGTTCTTTAAAGATTTTTAATTCAAACAAACTACATTTATAGAATATATAGGTTATTAATAGATTAAATAATAGTGAATAATCATTACCTTCAAACTTTAAAAAGAGATCTAAAAATGTGAGGAGATGATGAAGATTGGGTGGATAGCCGACGAATAGCACTAACGGAGTTACATCCATGTCCACCAATGACATCATCTTGAGATTTGTGCAGCATAAATTATTTAGTGATAATGGAATAGTAGGCTGTCCCAACGCCAGGTTGAAAGTAACTTCCGTGGAAGACCTCTGAATTATTAATTACTTTCTGTGGGACTCGATCCCACGACCATAAGATTAAGAGCCTTGTGTTCTACCAACTGAGCTGGACGGTCAATTCTCTAAATCAAATTAACTAGGAGAGTTAATTATATATTTTAGATAATTTATAATTAAAATTTTCACTTATTTTATTAAACTCGTTCTTTATTTAGTTTATTTATTAATTATTTATTTAATTTGTTAATCTTAAAATTTTAGATTATTTTATTTATAAGTGAAGTACACAAATTGTCCCTCAACTATAGGGCACTGTTTTATTGAGTACCTTGACGATTAAACGTTACAAAATAGTCCTTCGATTATAGAGTACTATTTTGTTAAGTCTCTCGATTATTAGAAGTTATAAAATAGTCATCTGATTATTAATTATGTTTTAAACTGACCTTTTTATGTTAAGAAATTGACAGTATTTTGAGTTGGACGTTATCCCGTTGACTGTGATATGATAAAACATGATCTCAAAATCTCGAACGATTATAATATTCCAGTCATCATATTAACGTCCAACTTAGACAATCGCTACTTTATTAACGGAAAAAGGACAAGTTTAAAACATAATGAATAGTCGATTTACCATTATAAACTTTTAATAGTCAGTGGACTCAACAAAGAAACACTTTATAATCGGAAGTCCATTTTATAACTTTCAATAGTTGAGAGACTCAATAAAACAATACCCTAAAATCGAGAGACCATTTATGTACTTTACTCTTTATTTATTTATTATTTATTAATTTTTTAGATTAAATCAAGAGTTATATTGATATAAACTACCTTAGTTTTAGGAATTTTCTAACTGCACCTCTCATATGTATTTTATATTGCAATTCATTCAATAATCAAATATTTATCTTCTAAAGTTCTCTTAAAAGTTTTTTCTTTGTTCAAGATTGTTATCTTATTCTTGATTTGGAATATGAATATCTGTTTGTGTTACAATTCATAGTATATGTTGTTAAGGACAAGATCCTTAAAATGTTAGACGTCTTAATCTAAACACATTTATCTAAAACAAAATCTAAACGATTTCTTGTTTTAACAATTTGTTGAATTGTTATACTTCTCGGTATTAATAATACAAGGCTTAATTATAAATAAGTGTTCAAATTCTACATTTTTTACGAACAAATGCTTAAACTATTTTTTGAATGATTCAGGTGTCCAACGTTACAAACGTTATCACTTTAGTGTCCGGATCGTAATTACCGTTAGTTTTCTCTATTAAATGACACATGCCATATTATGGTCATTTTAAAATTTATTTTTTAAAATATTAAAATATATTTATAAAAATCCCTAGTTTCTCTTAAATTAAAAAAAAACTGAGATCTCTAAAAATTCTAAATTCTTAACACTCACTCGCCGTGGCCGCCCTTTCCAGTCACAACAACCACAATTGACGTACTCCCCACCATCCTCATAGTTATACACCGTCGTAGTTGTCGTTGTTGGCCGTCGAAATTGCGTGAGATTGTGATTTTCATCATTGGGTTCGCGGGGTACAAAACATTGATTGACCATCGAGCAGTCGTGATTTCATAGCGGTATTGATCGTTAGGGGGAGGTGAGGTCGGATGGAGCTTCGTCAACGGAAAAGGGCGGCGACTGTCGTGGGTTTAGGGGTTGAAATGAAGATTTTCAAAGTTTTGGGGGTAATTCAAAATTGTTTTTTAAATACAAATTGATTTTAAATTTCAAATAAAGGTTTTAAAATTAACAGAATATGACATGTGTCACTTAACGGAGGAAATTAACGGTGTTTACGGCCCAAGAACCTAAAGTGATAACGTTAGGTCCCGAGATCATTCAAAAAAATAGTTTATGCATCTATTCGTGAAATGCGATATAGTTTCACACAATTCATAATTAAGCCATAATAGAACTATACACCCAACTTTTGATGATCTTGATCATCTTAAAGATTACAGAAATGGAGAGAAGCATGACGGTGAAACTCATGAACCTATACTATATGATTTATTGCATGAAATGTTATAATTCAATACTTGCTCAAAGATACCATGATAGAGTATTACTATAATTATAATTATACTTCTACAACTCGTTGTTTGGCTTAAATATATGCAGAGAGGGATGACTTAATATGAAATGATTTGAAATGAAAGTTACATAATCATGTGATTATGATGATGAATATAATGTGATTAAATTATATGAAAAATACGATTAAGTCCTTAATATGAATAACATGATTATGAAAGAATAACCATGTGTATATGCCCATTCATATTAGAATGACTTGATTACATTCTTAAATGACAGTCTTAATATATCTATACATATATAAAATAGAGAAAATAACCTCAGTGACCAAAAATCCAATATAATATACGATTTTAACCAACTTTTTCCGGATTTGCCAAAATGACCAACAAAATCGCAATGCGATCGCTAATTCGCAACGCGATCTCCATTATCGCAAATTCGCGTTGCATTTTCGCAATGCGATAGTTGAAAATCGCGTTGCGATGGTCTACAGTATCGTTGCGATTTTCCCAATTCGCAATGCGAATAAGTAAATCGCAACGCGAATTGGGAAAATCGCAATGCGAATAAGTAAATCGCAACGCGAATTGGGAAAATCGCAATGCGATACTGACTATCGCAATGCGATAATAAAAAATCGCAACGAGATACTTACTTTCGCAACGCGATACTGACTTTCACAATGCGATAATACATAATCGCAATGCGATTTTCAAAGCGCCATTAGTATCCTGGCCAAGTATTTTATTTTTAAATTCCAAACATGAATATTAATATATTGGAACACTGAACTGTCCACAGTATATCCCGTAATCGCAACTCATAACCTAAAACCTAAAATCACAACTCAGTCCCATCTCAATCTCTCACTCTCTCACCCATCTCCGACGAAATCCGTCCCCATCTCCGGCGAAATCCGTCTATCTCCATCTCTCAGAGCCACCCTCACAATCAGAATGGAAAATCAACCAAATCAACCAATGAGGGTTAGTTTTTTTAATTATTTTCTTTTTGAAATTTTGCATTATTATTAGGTTTTTCATATTGAAATTGATGATAAGTTTACTGGTAATTTCAATAATAGATTAACCATTTCACTTAGATTGCTTATTAAATCAACCAAGAATCGCAACGCGAAATGCAAAACGCAACGCGATTTTAGTTTCGCGTTGCGATTCTCTCGTTGCGATAGTCATTTTCGTGTTGCGATTTTCATTTTCAGAAACTATTCTTCTTCTGCAAATTGAAACTTGAATGAATTGCATTACTTCAACCAAAAAACAAAGACAAATACGAAATTCACAGTGTTGCATATTTAAGTTTGAAGAATAAACTACTACTATTTATGTTTATTATTGTTTTTGATATATCTTCACAGTGTAGTTTTTGGTATATCTAATTTAGTATGTTTATTGTTTTTGTAGAACTTTTATTCGGCTCAATTGACCTTGAGAAATAAGTCAGCCTGGCCAAAACAATTGCGTCGAAGCTTTCACCTGCACAAAGAAAATGTTTGAGGATACATGCTTCGGGCCATGGCTGAAAGTACAACATCCCGGTGGAGATGCGATGTTGACACACCTGTTTCTTCAAACCATGACTAGCGATCTACCAGAGACTATACAACGTCGTGATGAAGAGATATGGTTTGATTTTCCACCGGCGTATACGTGTTTTGGGCGGGAGGAGTTTTGCTTAATCACCGGTCTACGCTTCGGACACGATGATGTAGGTCGGTACACTAGACACATTACCCGCCCATCATGGCTATCCCGGGTTTTTCCTGAGCTGGAGAGGTCGAGTCTACACGTAGAAGACCTGACAAGATTTTGAATAATAAGATGGTTTTACTCGGATGGATGACGTCGACGTTGTCCGAGTATGCCTTCTAATTCTTTTGCATGCCGACTTTTTAGGCAGAGAGGCCAGACAACCTATTCCAAATGATCTAATCAAATTGGTAGAAGACCTAAATGCGTGGAACCTGTTTCCGTGGGGCTCGTATTTATGGAAAGCTACATGAAATAAGTTATCCTCTGCCTTGGATGATCGAAAAAGTTTGCATGGCGATGGTTCCAAATACACTTTGACAGGCTTTATTTGGGCCTTTAAGGTAAGAATTTTTATATGATGTTTCCAAAATTATAAGTAATTATTTAACAATTACTAATGTTTGTTATTATATTGTTTGTAGATTTGGATATTTGAGGCCTTTCCTGCCATGAAGACATATGCAATAAAAACTTCAAATGATATTCCCAGGGCTATTTCCTGGAAGAGGAAACGGACCTTGCAATGGGAAGATTTACCATATGTTTCCACTGATTGGTGGCAAGCTAGTAAGCGTTTTTTTGATGTAACGGTTGATGAGCAGCCTCCACTTCGGGAGCCATCACCTCGCCCAGAGCTATCACCTCACCTAGAGCCATCATCTGATCGTCCCGGCTATACACCTCCACAACGACAGCCATCACCTATTCATTCGGTTGCTGCTAATACTGCTAAACTGTTTTTGTTAGTATTTGTTTTTGGTTTTGTTTTTGTCTTTTGGTTGAAGTAATGCAATCCATTCAAGTTTCAATTTGCAGAAGAAGAATAGTTTACTTTCGTAACACGAAAATGACTATCGCAACGCAGAAATGGCTATCGCAATGCGAAATGAAAATCGCAACGACAAAATCGCAACGACAAAATTGCAACGCGAAATGAAAATCGCAATGCGATTTGTGTTTCGCGTTGCGATTTTGTCGTTGCGATTTCATTTCGCGTTGCGATTTTGTCGTTGCGATTTTCATTTCGCATTACGATAGCCATTTCCGCGTTGCGATAGTCATTTCGCGTTGCGAATTTAAGTTTCGTGTTGCGAAAGTAAACTATTCTTCTTCTGGAATGTTTATATATGTTATCCTTTTAAATGTTTATATAAGTGCTTACTTCTGGAATGTTATCTGAGCATTTTGTGAACTATGATAGAATAATGATTTGGGTGAATACAATGCTAGTTTGAAATATATTTGTCTTTGTTTAATATCATGTTTGTTTATTTGATTTTGTATTAATTTTTTTTAGTGGCCCGATAAGGTGGATGCTTTACGTCGGGTTTTCCTTGCACGACGGAGTTCACGCATCAGACGGCGTGGACGTGCTATTACGTCTCCGTTCACCCAATGGTGCGAAGACTCCGCAAGAAGAAGCCGACTCACCGGTCATCCCTCAAGAGTCCCCTCCAATCGTTCAAGAGGCCCCTATTCTCCTCAAGATTCCCCCCCACCGTTCAAGAGGCCACTGTCATCGTTGAGAGGTCCTCCCACCATTCCAGAGCCCATTCACATGGGGTAATATATCGAAGTATTGAGAAACCCCCACTGGTTCCGGACATGATGGATGAGAGTTGGCTCTCGTATGAGTTACCGGCTAGTACCCTTCCGGTATCTGAAGTGGAGAGGAGACAACTACCGGAAACAATTGTGGATAATACCCTTTGGGCTAAGACCACAGTTGATTTTTATCTACATGAGCGGAGCCAAGGGTGTTACACTGACATCAGCAAACTCAACGATGAAATGTTTTTGTTGCTTGATCGGTCTTGGTGGGGTGTGCTATTAGGGGTTGAAGATAGTGGCTATTTGGATGGGGAGGTAAGTCTTATATTCTTATATATGATTTTGATTAATTTATTTAAAAATAATGTAATTCACTAATATATTTTTTTGTAAAACAGCATATCGATGCGTGGGTGTCACGTCTACTAATATAAGGAAGCTTAGGAAAAATAAAAAAAAATTTGCTATATACATAATGCCGACGGCTTTTCACGCAGTTCACTTGAAGAATCAACGAGATGAATCATTTTATTGGGCAATGGACAAGCTAAACTTTATCCTGCTGGTGGGAAGTCGATAAGGTTAGTGTTTATTTTTTAATTTTTTAAAGGTGTTCATAAATAGGTGCGCAAATAAAATGAATTTTACTTATGATCGCAGGTGGTTATCCCTGTTTTGGAACGTCGTCACTAGCTTCTCGTCCAACTTCAGCTCCCATCCCTGAAGATAATAGTGTATGACAGCATGATCAATTACATATCACTGTCTGATTGAGAGATATTTTCAAGGGATGGAGCTCTCATTTGGCTAAATCTTGGATGGGATTAAGTATTGGAGTCATTCTGGACACAAGAAGCCAAAGAAGTTCAATGTCACAGTTGTCAGAGACGACCGCGCCACAGCAATCGCCGGGCCAGAGGGGATTGTGGTCCTCTCGTATGCCTTTGCTTGGCGCGTTGACGACGGGAAGCACAGAGTTTTTACCTCCAACCGATAGAGATAGAGCTGCATAGGCTTGTGGTTTCGGCATTATATGGCTAGAGCAATATATTCGACGCTGCCTACCTGCATCCGCGTTATGAAAGTGTCCATTGTTAATTGGTAAGTCAAATGCATGTTTTTTGTTAACATATATACTCCTTTGGTTTGAAAATGTTTGGTTAAGTACCTAGAATTCAATAATTTGCTGTTTGTAGGTTTTAGATGTGTAGGAAGTCTTGTTTGCAAATGTTTGGTTTCTGTAGGTTAATCCTTAAGTGAGCTGTGTGAAATGGATGTACGGGGTCACAAAGTTGTTGATTCATTGATTCAATAATTTGAAGAAATAAGAATTATTATTATTTTTGATTGTTTAATTGATTTGTAAAAGATGATTTGTAAATGTTGATTTTTTAATTGATGTACATAATTTGTGTTGAATGTAATAGTTGATTGTTGATTTTCAATCGCTTTATGTTGAAGCAAAACAGACTATCGCAACGCGAAATGCTATCGCAACGAAAATCGCAATGCGATTTCATTTCGCATTGCGATTTTCTCGTTGCGATAACCATTTTCGCGTTGCGATAGCCATTTTCGCATTGCGATAGTCAAATGAATGTCTAATAAGTGATGACAACTGAACAGATCATAGCAATGTTCAAACTCAAGTTACTAATACATGCCTAACTGAAAATGTTAAAAGTGCACACATAAAATACACATAATGCAAGTTTTGTTAACATATATACTCCTTTTGGTTTGAAAATGTTTGGTTAAGTACCTAGAATTCAATAATTTGCTGTTTGTAGGTTTTAGATGTGTAGGAAGTCTTGTTTGAGCAAATGTTTGGTTTCTGCAGGTTAATCCTTAAGTGAGCTGCATGAAATGGATGTACGGGGTCACAAAGTTGTGATTCATTGATTCAATAATTGATGAAGAAATAAGAATTATTATTATTTTTTGATTGTTTAATTGATTTGTAAATGTTGATTTGTTTAATTGATGTGTACATAATTTGTGTTGAAATGTAATAGTTGATTTGTTGGTTTTCAATCTGCTTTATGTTGAAGGCAAAACAGACTATCGCAACGCGAAATGGCTATCGCAACGGAAAATCGCAATGCGAAATGAAATCGCAATGCGAAATGAAAATCGCAACGAGAAAATCGCAATGCGATTTTCATTTCGCATTGCGATTTTCTCGTTGCGATAACCATTTTCGCGTTGCGATAGCCATTTTCGCGTTGCGATAGTCAAATGAATGTCTAAGTGATGACACTGAACAGATCATAGCAATGTTCAAACTCAAGTTACTAATACATGCCTAACTGAAAATGTTAAAAGTGCACACATAAATACACATAATGCAAGTTTGTTAACATATACTCCTTTTGGTTTGAAAATGTTTGGTTAAGTACCTAAAATTCAATAATAATTGTTAAAAGTTTATGCATGTTAATCCTCGTTGCCTTTTTCATTTCGCATTGCGATTCTATCGTTGCGATTTGCAGTTCGCATTGCGATGGTCAAATGATTGCCTTTCGCAACGCGATTCTGACTTTCGCAACGAGATAATACAGAATCGCAATGCGAGTTTCAAAGTTCGCAACAGGTTTTAGTTTCGCAAGCCAAATTTTTTGTGTATGTATATATACGCAGCAGCAACAACTCATAACCTAAATCCCTAAATCGCAACTCATTCCATCTCCATCTATCACTCTCTCCGGCGACATCCGTTCCAATATCCAACGACATCCTTCCCCATCCTTCCCCAACCACAAGCCTACTGCAGCTCTATCTATATCGGTGGGAGGTAGATACTTTATACTTCATGTGATCAAACGGTCCAACGCCAAGCATACGAGAGGACCACAATCTCCTCTGGGTCCTTTCGTTTGTTGTGGTGCGGTCTCGTCTCTGCTAACTGTAATATTGAGCTTCTTTGGCTTCTTGTTTCCAGAACGAGTCCAATAATTTATCGCATCCAAGTATTTAGCCAAATAAGAGCTCCATCCCTTAATAATATCTCTTAAATCAGCCAATGATATGTAATTTATCATGCTGTCATATACTATTGCCTTAAGGGATGGGATCTGAAGCTCGACGAGAAGCCAATGGTTACGTTCCAAAACAGGGATAAACACCTGCAATCATAAGTAATAATTCATTCATTTGCGCACTTATTTATGAATACCTTTAAACTCAATCTAAAATAAACACTAACCTTATCGACCTCCCACCATGCAGGATAAAGTTTAGCTTGTCCATTGCCCAACGCAAATGATTCATCTCGTTGATTCTTCAAGTGAACGGCGTTAAAAGACGTCGGCATAATTGTATACCGTGTATTTCTTTTATTTTCCTTAAGTTTCCTAATTATTAGAAGACGTGACACCCACGCATCAATATGCTGTTTTACAAAAAATACATATATAGTAACTTACATAAATTTACAAAAAAATAATCAATGAAAATATAAGAAAAATATAAGACTTACCCCTCCATCGAAATAGCCATTGTCTTCGACCCCTAATAATACGCCCCACCAAGACCGATCAAGCAACAATAGATATCATCATTGAGCTTGCATATGTCAGTGAAACACCCCTGGCTTCGCTCATGTAGATAAAATCAACTGCGGTCTTAGCCCAAAGGGTGTTATCCAGAATTGTGTCTGGTAGTTGTTTTCCTCTCCTCTTCAGATACCGGTATGGTACTGGCCGGTAACTCATACGAGAGCCAACTTGAATCCATCATGTCCGGCACGTCAGGGGTTTCTCAAGAATCCTACATATGACGCCATGTGAATCGGGCTCTTGAATGGTGGGAGGGACCTCTTCAACGATGACAGTGGCCTCTTGAACGGTGTGAGGGGACTCTCGAGGAATGATAGGGGCCTCTTCAACGATAGGAGTGGACTCTTGAGGGATGATAGGCGAGTCGGGCTTCTTTTTGCGGTGTCTTCGCACTATTGGGGTATACGGAGACTTAATAGCACGTGCACGCCGTCTGATGCGTGAACTCTGTCGTGCAAGAAAAACCCGACGTAAAGTATCCACCTTATCGGTCCGCTAAATAAAAATACAAATATCAGTAAATAAACATACATGATATTTAAAACAGTGAAAACAAAGATAAATATATTTCAAACTTTCAACCAAAAGACAAAACAAAGACAAATACTAACTTCACAGTGTTAAGTAAAAAGTTAGCAGTTTTGGCAGCAACCGAATAAATTTACTAAGCAATCTAAGTGAAATGGTTAATTTAAGTGAAATTACGAGTAAATTTATCATCAAGTTAAATATGGAAAATCTTAAACTTACCTCGTTGCGTAGAGTATGAACCTCATTCTGCAACGATACTACCATCTCACGTAGAGTGACAACCTCACCACGTAAGTAGACACCTCCACACGCCATGCACCATCGTTATCGCGTAGAGTACCGATCTCCTCACGCAAGCATTAACCTCATCACGTAACTCCCTTGACTCATCCCGTGGAGGTGGAGAACAGGGAGATAGAAGTCGTGGCATCTTTGTCGGTCGCCTATCATGAGTGATGGTGGAGAAGAGACTCGATGATGTGACGGGATAGGTGATGGCTCTCGTTGTAGAGGTGTATAGTCGGGTCGATCAGGGATGGCTCTGGGTGAGGTGATGGCTCTCGAAGTGGAGGAAGTGGAGGCTGCTCATCATTCGTGCCATCAAAAAAACGCTGACTAGCTTGCCACCAATCAGTGGCAAGCTCAGCCTCCGTGGGTGTCAGTCTCATTAATGGAGTTGGCCTCCTAAAAATATAAAAACTAAAACAAAGTTAAACGTCTACTATTAATAACTTGTTTATATATGATAGTATTTGTGTTAACTTACATTATTTATTGTTGCATATGGTATTAAGTCTTCCCAATCCAACATACGTTTCCTCTTCCAGGAATAGCCCTAGGAATATCATCTGAGGATTTTAATGCATATGTCCGCATGCTGGGGAAAACCTCGAATATCCAAATCTACAAACAATATAATAACAAACATTAGTAATTGTTAAATAATTAATTATAATTTTGAAAACATTATATAGAAATCTTACCTTAAAGGCCCAAACAAAGCCTGACAAAGTGTATTTCGAACCCATCGCCCCTCAAACTTTTGCGGTCATCAAAGGCAGACGACAACTTAGTCAAGGTAGCTTTCCATATATACGAACCCCACGGAAACAGATTCCATGCATTTAGGTCCTCTACCAATAATATTAGCTCCTGAGGAATAGGTTGTCTGGCCTCTCTGCCTAAAAAGCCGGCATACAAAAGTAGTAGAAGGCATACTCGGACAACATCGACGTCATTCATCCGAGTAAAACCATCTTTCTTATTAAACAATTTCTTCATGTCGTCGACATGTAAGTTCGGCTTCTCTATTGACTCATCAGGAAAAACCCTGGATAACCATGATGGGCGGGTGATATGACGAGTGTACCGGCCTACATCATCGTGTCCGAATCGTAGACCAGTGATTAAGCAGAACTCCTTCCGCCCAAAACAAGTATACGCCGGTGGAAAATGAAACCATATATCTTCCTCACCACGTTGTATACTGTCGGGTAGATCGCTAGTTATGGTCTGAAGCCACAAATGGGTCAAACTAGCATCTCCACCCGGATGTTGTACTCTCAGCCATGGCCCGAAGCAGGTTTCTTCAAACAATTTTCTTTGTGCAGGTGAAAGCTTCGAAGCAATTGTAGTGGCTAGGCTAACTTTATTCCTTAATGTCAATGAAGCCGAAAAAAATTTCTACAAAAAACAATAAACATACCAAGTTAGATATACCAAAAATTACACTGTCAGATATACCAAAAACAAAACAATAAACATAAATAGTAGTTTATTCTTGAAACTAAAATTTGCAACACTGTTTTTGTCTTTTGGTTGAAATGAAAATCGCAACGAGATAATGAGAATCGCAACGCGGAAATGACTATCGCAACGAGAGAATCGCAACGCGAAATGACTATCGCGACCAGACAATCGCAACGCGAAATGAAAATCGCAACTGCGAAATGAAAATCGCAACGCGAAATGAAAATCGCAACGCGAAATGAAAATCGCAATGCGATTTTGGTTTCGCGTTGTGAATTTTTATTTCGCGTTGCGATTATCTCGTTGCGATAGTTATTTCCGCGTTGCGATTTTCATTCTCGAAACTATTATTCTTCTGCATTACTTCAACCAAAAGACAAAGCAAAGATAAATACTAACTTCACAGGCTAAACAGTTTAGCAGTATTGGCAGCAATCGAAGAATTTAATAAGAAATCTAAGTGAAATGGTTAATCTATTATTGAAATTACCAGTAAACTTATCATAAATCTCAATATGAAAAACCTAAAATAATGCAAAAATTTCAAAATAAAATAAAAAACTAACCCTCGGAGGTTGATTTCCATTTCTGAATGATTGTGAGGGATTTTTGACTGTGAATGGTTGTGAGGGATTTCGCCGGCGATGGGGACGGAATCTTCGGAGATGGGGACGGATTTCGCCGTAGAGAGTGAGAGATGGAGATGGGGCTGAGTGTTGTGTTTTTGGGTTTGAGGTTATGAGTTGCGATTACTGTGGACGGTTCAGTTTCCGATTTATTAAGAAAAAATTCGTGTTTGGAATTTGAAAAAAAATACGCGTTAATACGAATGGCGCTATGTAAATCGCGTTGCGAAAGTCAGAATCGCGTTGCGAAAGTCAGTATCTCGTTGTGATTTTGTATTATCGCATTGCGATAGTAAGTATCGCATTGCGATAGTCAGTATCGCATTGCGATTTTCCCAATTCGCGTTGCGATTTACTTATTCGCATTGCGAATTGGGAAAATCGCAACGATACTGTAGACCATCGCAACGCGATTTTCAACTATCGCATTGCGAAAATGCAACGCGAATTTGCGATAATGGAGATCGCGTTGCGAATTAGCGATCGCATTGCGATTTTGTTGGTCATTTTGGCAAATCCGGAAAAAATTGGTTAAAATCGTATATTATATGAGATTTTTGGTCACTGAGGTTATTTTCTCTATAAAATATATGATTAAGCCCTTAACAGAATACTATGATAATGGATGTCATTCATATCATGTTTTGAATTGTATGTTACTAGTAGGCAAGACATGACTTGCCTACTTAAATCTATCTCCTTTAAATGGTATATAATGGAGTAGTAGTGCAACGTTGAATTTCATCTAATATGACATCCCAAATCTTCCGGATAGTTCATGTCATATTTGGGATGATACCGTCACAAAGTATACTTCTTTAAATTTGATTTATCAAATATTATATATTTTTAAATTATCCTCTAGTTTCAAGATTTCGTCTTGACTAATTTTACTTTTTATTTTATTATATTTAAGGATACAACTAGAATTGAACATCGAAAATGACCAAATTATTAAACTTAAAAAATATAAAAGCGTAATAAGCATTTAAATTAAAATATTAAAAATAAAGTTTTTATCTAATATTTAAACTCATAAAAACCCAAATTATTATTAGATTGAAAAATTAAGAGATGTGATGTCTTCCATCCTCTTTAATTTTGTAATTGATTATATTGATTTTATATTTATTCAATATTATTATATATATGTCAAATAAAATATATTGTAAAATATTTAGTTACATAATGTAAAATTAAGAAATTTTACTTTGATTTAAGATCGTTGGATGTATTAAAACAAAAACTGAAATCAATATAAAGTGAGAAGATATTAATCTAAAAAAAATCTTAACTATTCTCATTCTTACAACAATTTTAAATCAATATAAAATTAGAAGTTTTTAAATATATTTTATAAGAATATATTGGTTGAAACACGTTAGCAAAAGATGGGCGGCCATGGTTTGCCAAATACACGTTGGAGAAAGGAATAAATAATAAAGAGGATATCGTTGTCTGAATAATAAGTCTTGGACTTCGACTAGGTTGCATAGAGAGTAAGTTCCATTTGTCCACCGTTATTTATCTTTTGATTTAAAAAAATGGTACACTTGTAGACGTGGATTACGACAAATACCTTGATAACATTATTTACTCTTATCAACCTCAAGGTGGATGATACTTATGCCGGCACTATATCTATATGTTTAATTCAATTATCATATAAAATTTGATTACGTTATCTATATTTATATAAGGTTTATTTTTAATGAATTCAAAGTTTAAAATAAATTATTTTGATAAATAACTATTGATTAGAATAATTATTTGATGAAAAAATATTTTTCAAAAGTAAAAGTAAGATTATAAAAAATGTCTTTTGTCATAACCTTTTTTAAATAAATATAAATTAATTAAATTTAAAAATAATTGACTTTATTTTGTTAAATTTGGATTTTTGTTTAATTTAAAAGTTGGAGTTGCCATCAACCTTTGGGTTGAGTAGGTCGAATACCTAAAAACTTCTTTTAACAAAATTTCAAAAGTGTTTCAAGAAAAAAATTGGTCTGCATTTACCAAACATTCATTTAAAAGGGTTCAGGAATCAGTTATGCGTGATGAGGGTGAGCACCCCCTCAGCGCCCAAAAAATTGGTACCTTTGATTATACTTTGTCTAAAATGATGGAATTTAACATATTCAAGTTCAAAATTTAAGTTACGATCCTTTCTATTTCTATGAATTTTGAAAAGAGTGAATTTCATTCTTTAAAAATATTTGACTTGATAAAATCGCTTAATTCACTCGATATAATTTAAAAGGATGTTCCCTTACTACGTGAATTAACATAAATTGAAATCTAGTTATGTTGGACGTGATTTCGTTAACCCGTGATAGAAGACAACATTGCCTTTGAATTTTCAAAAAAAGACAAAAATAAATACATGATATCTGAATGCAATGATAATAAATAACATGTGGGAAATGGAGAAGATATTCATCACGAAAAATAGAATTAAACATAAATAAATAGATAACATAAAACAATTAAATGACAGACAAATAGATACATAAAAAAGAAATTTGAACATCTATACTTATTAAACTAGTTATGTGAAAATATTGTATATAATTTAAAATTTAAAAAAGGGTATTTAAAATACCATTTAGCAAAAAAATTACTTAAAACGAATAAAATATATTTAGTGAACCTAATAAGTAATAAATAATAATAATAAAATATTTTATTCGATTAATCCTCGAAAGGGCATTCCAAGTGTTTGAAGGTCTTCCATAGATTAGTCAAATATTTAACTATGGATCTCGTAAAATTTACATTATTAATTCTATCAATTTATCTTTTTATAAAAGATCAAAATACAATATATACATTTCCATTATATATATATATAATGATTCAAAGACATTGGGTAAATAAATATATAAATAAGAAAAAGTAATAAAAAATGTTACCACACTAATAATACATATATATATATATATATATATAAAATAATAATAACAAATAAAAAATAAAAGTAAAATAAATAAATAAATTATTTCATGCAAGGTCAAGTGCAAGGACCAGATCAAAATTTCAATAAAGTGCGAGGGGTAGCGAAGCATTTAATCTTAACATTTTCTTCTTATTACTTTCACAAATGGCGATTAGAAGGCATAATAAATAAATTTGAGGGACTTAAAGCACAAATATGGACATTTTGGATATAAATCAAACCACATACTAAAATAAAACAAATGTTAAATTAACCGTCTAAACCTAACATTTAACCATAATATTTAAATATATGAGATGACTAAAATAGAATAATCACAAATTGGCAACTAGAAAAAGCAATTAAACCTTAATCTAATAATATACAGATCATGAATAAAATGAATTCGCGACAAAGTTAGAAAATTGAAACATAATATAATAATCTTGCATTTAGTGACCAAAATATAAATGTACAAAATTAGAATGGCCTTTCACACAATTAGACCAGTGTGTGTTTCAGGGAAGCCTAAACTCCCCAAAAAGACGCCGTTTTAGCTAGTATATATACCCCATTATAACAAAAATTTTACCCTAATTTTTCATTTTGGTTTCCCCTCACTTACATTCCTCTTTTTTCTTCTATTTCTTTTTTCTTATTTTTTTTCGACTGAGAGATTTGAAATCTCTCTGGCCACAGCCTATCTGGCATCGATGGAGACCTATAACCTTGTTTGACCATCATGTTACTCTTTTTTTTTTTCAAACTTTACATCCTTATAGAGTTGAACTTGTTCTAGTTCTCCTAAAAATCTAAAAAAGAGCTACCTTTTTGTTATGTGTTCTCTCGGCTAAAAATTTGGTCTTTTCCTTTCTTGTAAAGGACTTCCCCATCAAGTATGTATCCCATAGCTAGTCTTCTCAATGTTCTTTTATCGTTTTTCAGTTACTTCGACATGTAAGCTCGGTATTTGACATATTGAAGAATGTCACAGTACCACGGGTGACCATTTCTTCCTCTTCCTCAATATTACAACAGTGAGTTGGGGATTTTTATGCTCATTCGGATAGGCATCATTCAAGCATGATCGTTAACTTTGAACATTGAAGCTAATGTAGCCAAAGAATGTACCATTTGATTTTCTTCTCACCGGAGGTAAGTGAGTAATTTCTTCAAATTCTTTTATCAAATCCATGACCAGATTTTTGTATTCAACCAACTTGAAATATCTAGTCATCCATTCTCCCCACAGCTGGTAAATGACTAAGGCTGAGTCTCCAAATACTTTCAGGATCTTAATTTTGCGCTCAATTACATCTTGAATTCCCATGATACATGCTTCATACTCAACCATGTTGTTTGTACATTCAAAATCCAGTCGGCTGGTAAAAGGGTAATGATCTCCTTCTAGTGAAACTAACACTGCCCCAATTTCATGCCCCACATCATTTGAGGCACCATCAAAGTTCATCTTCCATATTTCTCCTCTTGGGGCTTCTTCTTCTTCTACGTTGGAGATGCACATTAGGTCCTCATTAGGAAACTCAAATTTCACCGGTTTATAATCTTCCAGTGCTCTACTTGCCAAGAAGTCTACAATAGTGTACCCCTTATTTCCTTTTAGCTAACATAAATTATATCGAATTCAAACAACAACATCTTTCACCTGGCCATCCTCCCAGTTAACGCTGAGGATTCCATCTTATACTTTAACAGGTTTAACTTTGATATTAACTAAGTATATGGTACAAAAAATATTGTCTCAATCTCTTTGTAGTCCATACTAGGGCACAACAGAACTTCTCAATCGGGGAATATCGAGCTTCGCAATTAGTGAACTTCTTGCTAAGATAATACATATCCCGCTCTTTCTTTTCGGTCTCATCGTGTTGTGTTAGTACGCACCCAATTGATTTTTTTAAAATCGTTAGGTGCAAAATCAATGGCTTTCCTAGAATTGGGGTACTATAACTGGAATGTTTGATAAGTAGTGCTTGACCTTATAAAATCCTTCCTGACAACTATCTTCCCAAATTCATGGGTTTTACTTTGTCAACAGGCGGAATATTTGATCACGCTTTTCTATCAATTAAGAGATAAACCGGGTAATATAATTCAATCTCCCTAGAATCCTCAAACCTCCTTTGGAGTTTTTGGTGGTGGCAATTCCTGGATTGATTTAACCTTATCAGGGTCTATCTCTATCCCTTTTTCGCTGACTACAAGCAACTTCCCTGAAGTGGCCCCAAAGGTACATTTTGCCAGGTTGAGCTTCAATTGTTATTTCTTTAATCTAAAAAATATCTTCCTCAGAACTTTAACATGCTCTTCTTTGGTTTGTGATTTGACTATCATATCGTTCACATATACTTCTATTTCTTTGTGCATAATATTGTGGAACAAAGTGACCATGGTTCACTGATATGTTATCCCGACGGTGTTCAGTCCAAATGGCATCACCTTGTAGCAAAATATGCCCGACTTGTTACGAATGTTGTCTTTTTCATATCCTCAAGATCCATCTTGATCTGATTGTCAACACACATTCGAACTTTACCATCTTTATTTGGAACAAACACGATATTAACTACCCATTCGAGATATATGGACACTTGTAAGAATCCAGTGTCAAACTAATTTTTCACTTATTCTTTTATTTTTAACATGTCTGGTCTCATCATTCGAAGCTTTTGTTGTACCGGCTTGCATAATGGCTTTATTGGTAGCTTATGTAAAACAATATTGGTATCCAAACCCCATATATCTTGGTATGACCAAGCAAACACATCTTTGAACAACGTAGCAGGTTTTTGAGGTCCTGCCTCATTTCTACTGAGAGTGAGGTACTAATATTGACCTCAATTTTTCTTTCTTTGTCCTTAGATCTACTATCTCAGTCAACTCTTTATGAGGTAAAATCAGTTTATTTTCTTGTTCAATAAATCTTGCAAGTTCAAGGTTCAACTCACATTCATCATCATCTTTATAACCCTCAGATTCCTCTAGACACATATCATTTTCAAAATCAACATTTAGTTCGGAAATATCATTATTCGAGTAAATGATATCTGGAAACCTGCGAATGAAAAAGAATATGTTCAAGCTATGGAAAAGAATTTTATTATATATTTACTAAAATAATAGTAATAATGCAACAAAGAAATAACAGTTTTGCCTTTTACAAAAGAAACCCTATTAGATTTGAGTTATAAAAAATAATATGGTTGTTATTATGCATTACTTTGAAACGAGCTTGTAGAATATAGGTAGTTCTTCAACAATATAGTTGTCAAGAATGTATCTAGGAGGGCAAGGCCGAATCGAAGCTCGCAAGCATTCAATCGTGGATTCATCTGTGATAGAATTGATGCTCAAGTTTTTCATTATAACATCAACTTCCACAATCTTTTTGCAAACCAATGGGTGCTCTGATGCATCAATCATTAAACCCCCAGATAAGAAGGTATGACTGATATGTCATATAACCATAGGCTCCCAAATAATATCCTGACCACCGGCCCTTGTCTTTCTTTTTTACCTAAGCTTATAGGCATCTTTAACCTATCTTGATGAGTGGGTTCATACCCAATTCCAAAGCTATCTTTTTTTTGGCACTAGATCCAGAACCTCAGTGATTCCTTGCAAACTCTTTCTAAACCCTTTCCCAATTTAAGTTCCTCAAGCTATGGTTTTCTTCAAATGCATTATAGTGCTCCTTGACAATCTGGGAGAGGGCATATGGTTTCCTCAAGTACACAAGTAATATTCATAAATTTCAAGGATTAGAATGAAGACTTTAGTACATCATCCCTCACCTCTACATATGGTGCCTCAGTGATGACAGAGGCTATAATTTCTTCTTCAACCTTGATATTAATTAAAGTTCCTTAAAAAATGAACCACAACTTTTGATGTAATAAGGAATGAATTGCCCCAGCCATATATATCCATAGCTTTCCCAACAAACAATTATAGCTTGGATAGATGTCCATGACTAAAAATTCTACCTCAAAGGTAGTTGGGCCGACGCGGAGGGGAGTTGTAATTTTACCCATAATATTTCTTTCACTGCCATCAAATGCACGAACCATATTAACATAGACCTTCATATTTGAAGTCTTAACTGGTAGTCTATTCAACGTTGCCCATGGCATAACATTAATACCTCATACAAAATAACCCCTTTGTAATGAATAATTATGTGTAACGCCTTGCATCTACCTTTTTCTTCCTTTGGTATCTCCTTGTCATAAAAGTAGATGAATTTATCAGCGTTGATGTGATTCACCAAGCTATCAAAGCTATCTACTGGTATATCTTTCGACACAAATGTTTCATTCAACACTTTTAACAATGTATTTCGATATACCTCAGAATGTAAAAGAATAGATAACATTGAAATTCTAGATGAGGTTCTTCATAGCTGATCTATGATATTGTATTCATTATATTTCAAAACTTTTAAGAACTCTTCAGCCTTCATAGTTTGAACATGCTCATTTAGCCTTTACCCTGGTTCGTCCACCACCACAACCCTCGTCTTTCCAGCTAGTCTTGGGGCATAACACCTACCAGTCCTAGTGAACCCTCCAACTTCATCCACTTCATCTTTTGTTTCTTTAGGGGTATTAATCTGACATGTTTAATTCCATGTGACCCTTCTATTTCTCGTATAAGCAAACAAATTCAGTGTTTGTATCACTACCTTTGAAATTGTTTTTCCTTTGTTTATCTCATAGTTAGGCATAGAAATAACCAACACTGGCCTCTTTCCTTGAATCATTTTAGAACTGCATCTATTTCTTATCCATAATCTCTTAGATTATCTATTTAAATTCCTTCTGATGTATAAATATCACCTTCATTGCTAATTAGACTTTCCTAAAAAAATTGCATCTATTTCTTGTCCATAATCTCTTAGACTATCTATTTAAATTCTTAATAGTCGGTGACCTTCTTCACAGTGATACTCACAATAAGTCTCAGATTTCTCCTCTACAGATTATTTCCTTGGTCTCACTAGCCTTCTAGCTCGCATTTTCTTGTAAACCTAACTTAAAGGTGGTTTGCCCTCTTCTACTTTAGTTTTAATCCTTCGAGCTTCATCGAAAGAATTGACGCCTTGATTTTAGTGATTTGGAAGTGGATTTATAGCTACACAAGGCATTTATGAGTCATCGAACGATATTACCTTTCTCTTAATCAAATCCTCTACTATTCTTTTAAAATTAATACAATTCTTAAATCTCCCTCACAAGCTTCTCATTTGAGATTACTTCTCCATATCCCTTGAGACCGTTGACAATCACGGAAAATCTATCCGTCATAGCTTTGATGTCTTCATCGAGTTTCATCTTGAAGTTCTCATAGCTATGGTTGAGAAGACTTTTCTTTGATTCCCTCACTTCGTCGGTTCCTTCATGAGTGACTTGGAGCTTATCCCAAATCTCTTTGGCACTGGAACAAGATGAGATTCTTCCATATTCATTTGGGCCTAAAGCACATAATAGAATATGTATAGCCTTAGAATTAAGCTGAAAATTTTTATGCTCTTCTCTACTCCAATCGTTGTACTTACCGGGTGGAGAGGAGTAACCGTCCATGATTGAGTTCCAAGCTCCTAGATTGTAGGATTGAATAAAGTACATCATCTTATTCTTCCAATGTTCATAATTTGCTCCATTGAAGAAGGGTGGCTTATTGACCGGTTGTAAATCCATAATAGGATATTATTGAAGATAATAAGCACCGGAGGAAAAAGTCATTTATTTGTCGGTTGCGTCGGGAATTGGTAGAGCTTCTTCGAGGATCGTCTCAAGGTGGTTAAACCTTCTTAACGAGTTAGGCTCTAATGCTAATTGTTGGGATTTTCGGAAGCTCGAATCGACAACCGGAACAGTTTGTAAAGAGGAGTCGAAACTGTTTTGTGTTTAGGGAGTAAGGAGATTGAAAGATAGGGAATTGCACAATGATTTATAGTGGTTCGAATTTCTCAAGCAAAGTCTACGTCCACTACCTTAGCTCCTCACCAAGGATATTCCAACAAATTTACTAATTTGTTCTTTCTTTTGAGGACAAAGAGATAACCTTACAACTCCCTAGTTTTTCCGGGCTGAACTAGAACATTTCCCCTTTACAAAAAGATAAGAAATGTAAACAAGAAAACCTCTCTAAGGTAGGTGTTTACAAGAATTAAGCTCACAAGAACAAAATATTTACAAGAGAAAGATAAAATAAGAATGAAAAACTCTTCTCTTGTGTTTGATTGCTTGGGTAGTTGTTCTCTTGCTTCTTCAAGTGCCCTTAGCTTGTATTTATAGCTTGGAATGTGTTTGAAGTTGTATATAGTCGTTGGGGATGTTTTGGAGCCGTTTGGGGATGAGAATCAACTAATAAAATAGCTTGGAGCATGGGGGGAATCGGTACCCCCTCATAGGGAATCGGTTCCTGCAATGTAAAATTCAAATATTTCGACCGTTACACAGGGGGAATAGGTACCCCCTGGGGGGAATCGATATCCTCTGGACATTCTATTTTCTCTCGAAGCCAAAACCCTGGGGGAATCGGTACCCTCTGGGGGGAATCTGTTCCCAGGGAATCGGTACCCCCTGGGAGGGAATCTGTTCCCTCTGGGCAATCTGGTTTTTCTTGAAGTCCTTTAAAAGGAAAATATTTTTGGATCGATTAAGGCTCGAAATACTTTGTAAAATTTGTTTAAAAATATATTTTAAGATTAAAACATAATCTTACACTTGAGTAAGGATTGAAATTGACATTTGAAAAACTTGGAGTGATATTTTGATATTTAAATAATTTAATCGAATATATAATTTAAAATTCAATATAAAATCTTAAAATTCATTAACACTTAATTTGTTATATTGAAACATTAAAATGTTTTCAACATAATTTCTGATGGACACAAGTTTACCATATGTAGGGTTTTAGTTCTAAAGTAATAGGGGTTCTTGAATTATCATTATTGTTGGTGCTTTTATGGGCTATTGGACCCTCGATCCTCGTCCATTATAGACTTAAATGAATTGAGTCCAATTTGAGGAAAGAAATTCCTTATTCCATACCCTAAAATTTTATATAGTGACCAAAATGTAAAGTTTGAAAGTTTGATGGTCAAAGAAGAAAATAAGAAAAAGTTTAGGGACCAAAATGGTAATATTAAAAAGTTACATTTTGGCCTCATAAATAAATAGTTTACTTCAAGAATAACGTTTATGTGGGAATCAAAATTTTTGTACGGATTTTGTATTAAAAGTTATAAAGCGATGAAGTTTGAGAAAAGATTCGGTAAATCGGATCGAATAGAAAATTCAGGAAAATCTGAAGGATGATAAATTAGACATAAAAAATATTATTTCCACATTTTTAAAATGTTGAAAAATAATATAAATCTTTGGATTTTAGGATTTAATTTCATGTTTAATTTGGATCGTTGGATAAAAGTGGCAAGATTGTAATTTTTGGAAAAATGCAAGGGTAAATCGGTAAAGTAAGATTTTGTTTGTCCATATTTGACTTTAAGAAGACGGTAAGGTTGAGGTGTCTTGGTTGGATGGTAAATATGTAGTTTTATTAAGGGTAAATTGGTCTTTTCCCAATTTAATGAATTTAATATTCATTAAAGTTAAATTAAAGATAAATTTGGCATGAAATCATCTAAAATTCATGCCAAATTGTTATCATCTTCTCCAAGTTGCCGTGAGCTATCCAAGGTAAGAGAAAAAAATTTGGTTTCCTTTTTTGAGATATTTTATTTGGATTTCAAGTTATGCCGTGAAATAGAAAAATGATATATTCGAAAAATGCTATCTTTTGGTACTCCCAAATATTATGGTTTGTGTTCACACTAGGGTTCATGAATTTGATGATGGATCTTGATGTTTTTGAGGTATTAGATTCATTTTTACGCTTGATTTATGATTAAAACATGTTCAAATTTCCTAGAAATGATTCTATAATTTTTGCCCAAAGAGGAAATTGAAGAACTTTGTGTTTTGATAAGAGTTGATTAGGTATTTGATTATAGAGATGTTGTAAAGTTATTTGGAAGTTGATTTCATGCTCGAATCGAATCAAAATCGAGCAAAATCATGAAAACCTATATTTCAAGGTTAAATCATTCGGCCATGGTATTGTCGAGTGAGAAAAATTATTAAAGGGCTGGAATTGATGTAAGATGTATGTTACAAGCCAAAGAAAATTTTGGGACTATTATGTAATTTTTGAAAAGTTGGGGAACCAATTTGGCAATTTTGTAAAAGTTGTGAATGATTATGTAATTACTCAATAATTAATGTACAATACTGGAAATTACTGTTTGAGGTCTTAAATTGAATTTAGAATGTAAAATTAAGCCATTTTGGAAATTTGGTAAAGTTTAACTATAAAATAGTGAATATTGAGAAAGTTAGTGGCTTAAGTGCTAATTATGGTATTGTTGAGATATTGGGTTGTAAGTTTAATGCTGGAAATTTATTGGGCTTATTTGGGCTTGAACAGAAGAATTTATGATAAGGGCCCATTATGAATAAAAAGAAAAGTTAGGATAAATTTTAAAAGAATTCAAAAATAATATTACTATTGAGTATTATTATTTTGTATAAATGTTAGTAAGGATACTAACATTGTATTTTTTATTGGTATGTGTGATTATGGATGCTTGTGAAGATCGTAATCAAATTCGTGAGACAAGCAAACAAAACAAGCAAGGAAAAAGTTCTAGAATAGTCAGACTACAACAAGGCATAATAACGAGGCATACCAGGTGAGTGCATTTAATATGTACTTATATGATATGAGGACGACTTGCGATGAGTCAACCTCTAACATTTTTATAAAAGAATGTTTTATCGTATTTTGAAATATTTTCATAAAGTTTATGAAAATGATTTTACAAATAATTTTAGGGTATGAACTGCCCTAAAATAGATGGATGAACTTTTATATTGTTTTAATAGCTATCGATGTTTCAGAATAAATGTTTAATCTGTGAATTTGATTTAAAGGCCTATTGTATGTGTATTGAGAGTCATAGGTTCATTTTGACATACTTTGTGTATGATGGTTATCGATCAATTTTGTCTAATGCATATGTTGCATTTTCATATCAATACTTTGTGTACTTTTGGCACTATATGTGCACCCATGGTATTCATAATGAGTTTGTGAATTACCATTTTGTTACCTTAGTATAGTGTTGCTGTCACCACATAACATATGCTTTCGTTTAGCACTTAGGTGCAACTCATGTTCCTTGCATTCTCATTCGATATACATTGGGCAAATAAATGGACACTTTGGAAAAAATATTGATTGATAGGTATGCTGAGCATACTAAATATTGTTTCGTAGGTTATGCAAATGAAATTTGGTTTACCAAGTCAGTTTTTATGTATTTTATACGATAAATCGTATTTTGATATTATAATGGTTTACTCATGTTTTTGAAACACCTTACTTACTTTATTATGCCTCACTAAGTATATACTTAGCGTGTGATGATTTTCACGCGCAGGTAAAAGCCATGATTAGAAGTAAAGAGTACAAAGCAACTCCAAGCATTAAGGAATATACTACAATATCAGTAAGGCATCATATGATGTAATTTTGACTTAGTTTAGTGGCATGTACTTACGAATGTCCTATAAGCTTTGTTTAACTATTTTGGAAACTTGTTTGTAATGGATAAACTGAATCGTTTTATGCTATTTTAAATATGGATAGTATGAACCAATATTATTATTTTGAGTAGATGTATTTAGTTGTTGTATTATATTATGTTCGAACTTAAACTACAGTTTGATGGATTTTAACATTATATATATATATATATGTATTTGAAGAATGTTTTTTAAACTATATTATTAATTTTTTTATTTAAAGAAACAAAAAAATTACTGGTTTTCAAGTACGAAAATATTTGAAAGTCATGTGACATATGTGACTCGTGTATGGGAACGTATATGAGAAATGGGTGTTACACCTTATGTCTACACGGAGGGCTACTCACGAAGATCATAAGGGCATGTACCTCAAAAGTGATTCACTAGCCTATGCGGAGGGCTACTCACGAAGGCACTAGTGATTCACTCCCACTTAAAGGAGACGGAGGGCTACTCATGACGTGTTTGAGGAAGAACTCACAAACCTTTTACCCAAAAAAAACAAGACATATTTATTTTAAAAAAAGTGAACTTTATGTGAAAACAATGATGGAATCGATTACACGCGGGGAAGGGTGAGCACCCGCATAACGACAAAACATTTGTACCTTCGATTATACGTTGTCTAAAATGATGGAATTTCACACATTTAAGTTCAAAATTTAAGTTATGCTCCTTTCTATTTCTATGAATTTTGAAAAGAGTGAATTTAATTCTTTGAAAATATTTGACTCGATAAAATTGCTTAATTCACTCTATACAATTTAAAAGGATATTCCCTTACTACGTGGATTAACAGAAATTGAAACTAGTTATATTGGACATGATTTCGTTAACCCACGGCATAAGACAACATTATCTTTGAATTTTCAAAAAAGGACAAGAAAATAAATACATGATATCTGAATGCAATGACAATAAATAACATGTGGGAAATGGAGAAGATATTCATCATGACAAATAGAAATAAACATAAATAAATTGATAACAGAAAACAATTAAATGACAGGCAAATAAATAGATAAAAAAGAAATTTGAACATCTACACCTATTAAAATAGTTATGTGAAAATATTGTATATAATTTAAAATTTAGAAAAAGGTATGTAAAATATCAAATAGCAAAAAAAAATTACACAAAACGAATAAAATATATTTAGTGAACCTAATAAGTAATAAATAAAATATTAAAGTATTTTATTCAAATAAATCTCGGTAGGACATTCCAGGTGTTTGAAGGTCTTCCATAAACTAGTCGAATATTTAACTATGGATCTCGTAAATTTTACATTGTTAATTCTATCAATTTTTCTTTTTATAAAAGATCAAAATACAATATATACATTTCCATTTTAATAATATATTAATATATATAATGATTTAAAGGCATTGGGTAAATAAATATGTAAATAAGAAAAAGTAATAAAAAATGTTACCACACTAATAATACAGACATATATATACATATAAAATGATAATAACAAGTAATAAAAAATAAAAGTAAAATAAATAAATAAATTATTTCATGTAAGGTTAAGTGCAGGGACCAGATCATAATTTCAATAAAGTGCAAGGGGCAGCGAAGCATTTGATCTTAACATTTTCTTCTCATTACTTTCACAAATGGTGATTAGAAGGCATACCAAATAAATTCGGGAGATTTAAAGTGCAAATATGGACATTTTGGACATAAATCAAACAACAGACTAAAATAAAACAAATGTTAAATTAATCGTATAAACCCAACATTTAACCATAATATTTAAATATATGTGATGACTAAAATAGAATAATCACAAATTGACAACAAGAAATAGCAATTAAACTGTAATCTAATAATATATAGATCATGACTAAAATGAATTTGCGACAAAGTTAGAAAACCGAAACATAATAAAATAATCTTGCATTTAGTGACTAAAATGTGAATATGCAAAATTAGAATGGCCTTTCACAAAATTAGACCATGTGCATGTTTCAGGGAACCCTAAACTCCAAAAAAAATATTGTTTTAGCTTGTATATATACCCCATTATAACAAAAATTTTACCCTAGTTTTTCATTTTGGTTTCTCCTCAGTCGCATCCCTATCTTTTCTCCCATTTTCTTTTTCTTTCTTTCGTCCGAGAGATTTGAAATCTCTCCGGCCTCCGCCTATCCAGCGTCGATGGAGGCTTATATCCTTGTTTTACCCTCCTATTACTACTTTTTTTTAATTTACACCCTTTAAAGTTAAACTTGTTATAGTTCTCCTAAAAATCTAAAAAAGAGCTACCTCTTTGTTACGTTTCCTCTTGACTCCGGCGAGGCTTCGCGGTTTCGATCGACCAGTAAACTTCTTCCACTCTTCTCTACCCTTTTATTGGCTTTCAATTCTTGTTTTTCGTTTCTTTTTTTTTCGAAAAAGAGATCCCCTAGGGTGCGTTTGGTTCACGGAATGTAAGATTACCAGTGGGAATAAAAGATTACCAGGAAATAGGATTATTGGGAATAATGTATTTTGTGTTTGGTTGATTTAGCAGGAATGTAAGAGGAATAAAAGATTATTGGAATGTATATTTGACCAAATTGTCCTTATTATATATTTGTTTTTTTAACAAGTAGGAAAATATTTATATATTTTCTTTAAAAAATTTAAATTCATAAAATTTATATAATTTTTTTTACAAAATTGAAAATATAAAAAGGTTTAATGAAAGGGTAAAAATTTATTTTAACCCCTGAACTTCACATAAAATTTTAATTATAGATTTTTTTTGTAAATCTAAAACAGTTTAAGGATAAATTTATAATTTAACCTTTGTAGAATTTTTATTATTCAATGAGAGAAGAAGGATATTTTTGGGAAAAAAATTTAAGGGCATTTTAGTCCAAAAAGTCAGTAATCAAACAATACCTAAGGGAAGGGGTAATGACATTCCCGGTAATATACCCAAAAAAATCCACTATTGGTAATAAAACATTACCGGGAATGACAATCCCGACCAACCAAACGGGGAATGTGGATTCCATTTTCATGGGAATCTAACATTCCCCGAACCAAACATCCCCTTAATGGTTTGCTTACTCCCCCTTTTCATACGAATCCATTGCAGCATGTTATGATTTCTCTGTATAATCAATGTCGATTGAGATGGAATGATTTGCTCTTGGTGTCAGTCGTGAATCTGATGTTTGAGATTGCATCTTTTGTTTTATGCGGGTAATTTTTTTAAAAAAATTGTTTATTTATTTTTTTTCCCATTTGATTGACTTGATGTGTTGTGATGTTCGGTTGAGGTGATTGTGACAGGCGGTGTAGCAGGATCGGACAACGACGATGATGGAGACATGGCAGCGGTGACGTGACTAATGAGTAGTGGCAGTGGCAGTATGGCTAGCGGCATCATGCCACAGTCCTAGGGTTATGATGAAACCCTAAGATCCATTCCATCTAGGCCGTTAGATCAGTGGTAGATCCAACGACTAGATCTCTGGCGGCTGTGACGTTGAGATGTAAAACTCTAATTTTTGGGTTGGCTGATTGGGCCGAATTTTGGGTCTGAGGACTTGTTCTTGGTATTCGGGTCATCAGTTGGATCTTGGCCCATCTGTAGTTAACCTTGTATTATCGGGCCAGCTTGTAAATTATAATTGGGTCCTTTGTCATTGTAACCTACAAAATAAAATAAAAATAAATATCTATTTATAAATATACATATAATTAATTATTTACATATTATAAATCAAACATAATTAACATCAATACAATTAACACAATTAACATTACCAATTGATTAACACAATTAATACTCACAATTAATAGCACAATTAACATTCATAATTAATAGCACAATTAATGCCAACAATAACTAATTCTAACAATTATTACTATCATTCTACTAGTAATTAACATTCATGATTGACATTACCTATTAACAATTAATATTAACAATTAACATTAAAAAAAAGAAATCACGACTTAGGACCCATATTGTGTATGTATATATACCGTCCCGGACAAAATACAGTGTGTACATCTTTAGTATAAATTTAAGAATTATCTAAGTGAGAATATGAATAGAGGTACGGTCCAACTATACTTAGGGTAAAATTAAGAGTTTTATATTTTTTTAGGACCATCAGACGAGAGAAATCAAATGCTAAGACTAATAGTCGAAAATGAGAAGATATTCATTGGAATAAAACAAAGGGTTAATCTCAGCCTTTGATTTCTCCTCATTCAACAACCCTAAAAAACTGTAAAACTAAGAATTTTACTATAGGTGAGAATATATATACGAGTTAGGATCCATTTACATAGTGTAAAACTAAAAAGTTTTACACCTTTTAGGATAGTTGGATAACGGAAAATCAAAGGCTGAGATTAACTCATTGTTTTATTTTCTAGGGAATATATTATCATTTTATACGGTTAATCTTAGCTTTTGTTCCCCTCATCCAACGATTCTATAAAGGCGTAAAACTTTTTAGTTTTACACTATGTAAATAGGTCATAGCCCATATATATATAACATGATAAAAAGGGATAAACTACGTATTTAGTCACTAACCTATTTTCAAAGTTTTGTTTTGGTCATTTAATTATTTTTTTTAAAAATTAATATATCCGACATTGTATTTTGATTCTATTTTGGTCATTGTTGTTAAAACGTTTACGGTGATGTTGGTGTGTCACCATAAGGTAATATCAGTCATTATTTAAAAAAATAAAAATTGTCACATTAGCAGTTCTGTTTATTTTTTAACAATAGGTGATCAAAGTGGAAGAAAACATAGCTTTGGGTATGATTTAAAAAAATAGTTAGATGACCAAAAAGAACCACAAAAATAGGTGGATGACTAAATACATAGTTTACCCTAAAATATAGATGTAAGAAAGAAATTTAGGATGGTTTTAAGCCCAAAATTGAACGGGTTATTTTTATCGGGCTTTAAATTAGCCCATTTATAATTGACTATCCATAGAAAAACACACGAAATTTGATGGAGAATGGGTGGAAACACACCTTTTCTTAAACCCTTGGATTGGTTAAACCTCAAGAGCTAAAACAAGGCCAAACCGCCAGAGCAAAAGAAGTAGCAGCAGTGGCGGCGGCCATGGTGAAATCTTACCTAAGGTATGAGCCGGCGGCTGCCTTCGGTGTAATTGTATCTTTTGAATCGAATATCACATACAACAGCTCAGGCAAGCCCATTCTCGCCCCGACTCTCGAGAAGCTTGGTGTTTGGCACGTCTATTAAGGCTTTTACACTAAAACTCTATCTCTTTCTATTTTGTAACCCCCTCAGACCGTTGCGAGTAACCCGATCCGATCTAGAGTGTCACATTAGGGCCACCGAAGTGACCCACTATAAAAATAGCGGCAAATTTAAAACTTTTCTTAAAAATTGTTAACTCATAAAATCATTTGAGTATAAAATAAAAGTTATCAATATTCGAAATAAAACAGATTTTCAGACTCGTATATAAAACAAAATACAATTACATGCCCCATAATCACATGTACCATACTCTGCAAACAGCACCGAAAGAACTCCCTTACTGAAGTCGATAGCTGCACTGGTACAATTCTTTTAGCCTGAAAAGATGAGTAACAGAGTGAGCTTTGGAAAGCTCAGTAATACAGAACTACCAGATGACGCTGAAGAACGTGCATATACAGATAAATATATTTCCTTATTGTTTTCGAACATTTATAGATTTTTATGCTGAGCAGAGATCTTACTGATATTTCAGGTGGTAACGGACAATGAGCTTTCAGTTCAGAGAAATATTTCGGATGACTGAGTTTAGGAGATCAGAATAGGTTATCTAGTGTTTTCCCGTAAAACCAGTGAAAAGATACATATCTTTTAAAACAGTAGCAGTTTAAAACATATTTACCCTGTGCACAAAGCAGAGGAGCATGCAAAAACGATAAGGTCTTATCCTTGCACACAACAAAGGAACCTGGGAAATTGTAAGGCTTACCCTTGCACACAACAAAGGAACCTGGGGAAACTGTAAGGCTTACCTTTGCACACAACAAAGGGACTTGGGAAACTGTAAGGCTTACCTTTACACACAGCAAAGGGACCTGGGAAACTGTAAGGCTTACCTTTGCACACAACAAAGGGACCTGGGAAACTGTAAGGCTTACTTTTGCACACAGCAAAGGGACCTGGGAAACTGTAACGGTAATTAATCCATTAAAATATGAAAATGTTCCATATTTAGAAATCATGTACAAAAATACCGTAACCAGAAACCATATCAAAATATATGGTAAATCATATATCAAAATAAAATGTATTCAGAACATCGGGTATTGTCTCATAAAAATATTCAATATGTGATTTATCAAAATCATATTTTCCAATGAAAATAGGAAACATGATAACATATTTCAAATAAACATAGTTCATAAAACCAGTAGATTCCACGATGTCATAAATCAAGAATAATTCATTCTTTTCGGTAAAACCCGTAATCGGAAAACATATAACATGTTGCCATGGTTCATAAATCAGTAAATCAATAATTTCGGTGAAACTCATTTAAAAACATATAAAATCATCATGTGGTACATGTAATTTGAAGGGAATTGATTGCTAACCAATCTAATCTGACATTTAAGGTTGATACTTTAGAATTCTGCTATGATTCATATGCATTATGAAAGTGTTCAGGAATCTTTATACAAAATATGTCGTTTGATCTAATTATCGAACAACTCTTAGATGAATAGTTCCTAGAACTAATGCTTGTCGATTGGTCAATTCATTGTTCTTCCAGGATATTTACTCTTTAATACCATAATTTCTAGTTCATATATCATCTTCGGAATCATCGCTAAATAAATCTTCCAATGTCTTTATTTCATGTTCACGCTTTCACTATATCATAAAATGCTGACGTACTTAATTTGTGGTTCATAATCTATAGGGATAATACATCATGTAAGTTCATCCAAATTTCCAGCTTATCCTAATCACTTAATCCTCAGTCATTGAGGTTACTTAGTTCATTTAGCATTCAAGTCCATTCCAGTTACTTCGGATTTTCCAGAGTAATTTAAACGTTCCTAATTTATATAAATATTGTACTTCCGATCCATTCAATTTGGTCTTCGTAGTTGATTTATCAAACAAACGTCCAATTCTTAGTACTGAATGCGATCTAGAGTTGAGCTGAATACTTCCAAAATTATCATCGAGCCAAACTTGAGAAGACGAGCACACATTCAAGTAATATCTATGCTATTCAGGTATTGGCATAGCTTTAGGGTTGATCTATTCACTTAAATTGTGTTCCATTACTTTTAAAGGTAGTCCAATTCCTATGCTTATTTGGATTCCTTAATTAATCCAAGACATTTACTTAGTATAGGCCATAAGGGTATTTTGGTCATTTTTGATGTTTATTTTTATTCCAATCATTACAGAGCTCGAGGTTATCCCATCATTTATGAGCTTAGTGGTATACTTGGGTCAATATCATTACAGGGGTATTTTGGTCATTTTACCGATTCAATGTATTTTAATCATTTTCTTCTGTCCGATCTTACTATTAAATTCAATCTTATCATTTATTTCAGTCCTTTCGAACAATTATGACAGCAGAATACCCCAATAAATTATTCTTCAGGTATTTACTCATTACTCGAATATTTTCGGGTCAAGTGCCTTCTCATATTTTACAAACGGAATATCATGAATTTTTATGTACAAATACAGAATCTTAACAATTAAATTCTTACTTAATCAAGTTAAGTACAAATCCTCAAAGTACTTTCTCCTTTCGTGTCAACTCACACTATTTTACCTCTCAAGGGCATTTTCGTAATTTCTTAACTAGAAAATTTTGATATTAGTTCTTAACGAAAATAATTATAATTTAAAGATCCTATGATCAATTTCTTTCCCGAACATTCTCTGATCTTGAAATTATTCCTTAACAAACTTTTAGCATTTTACGCAAACCCTTTTTTGGCGTTGAAAACCAGTTATCCAAATTTTCTAAACAAAACTATCATTTCTTATGCACATCTGTAATTATATCAGATCAATATGTCTTTTTAGAGTTTTTAGCCAACTTCAAGGGATAATTCTTGTCATCCTACAACATAAGGGTATTTTTATAATTTTACCCTACCGGAATATTCTCATAATTTCCCATCCAAGTACCTTTGATGAAATAAATTATATGTTACAGATCCAATTTGATTCCTTTATCACTATACACAAAACTTGAAATTTTAATTCTAACAATCAATCAATTTCTTATAAAAGTCATCTGAACTATAATCAGTTACCGAATTTTTATCGTATTTGGATCGAGTGTAGAAATTAATTAACTACACATATGAGACCAGTATTATCTGATTCATGTATTTACCAATATCAACATATTCCATAAAACATAAAGAGGTAGTAAAGTATTACCTCGATTTCCGTGTAATACTGATCGACCATTAAATTTCATTCAAACACCCTCGATCTTTAAATCATCTTCCAATAATTCCTCAGATATATAACAATAAACATTTCATAAAAAACGGGGCTTAATTCTGACAAACAAATCGGGACGGATGATAAATAAGTGAAAAACAGCTTACCGGGCTCGAATTTAGAAAAACCGACTTCGGATTCAGGACGTCGAAAGCATAAAATATGACTTTTCAAAAATTTGGAATATTCGGTCAAAATCAAAGTCAACGGGTTTGACTAGCAATTTCGAGGTCTTCGGGTCTGAATTTCAAAAAATGGATTGCGGAATCAGACTTGAGATGTCGAAAAACATCAGGATAGGTATATTCGGTCGAAGTCAAAGGTCGTTTAATGCCCGGTCAAAGCCGGTCAAAGTTCTGGTCAATTGTGGTTAACGCCGGTCAACGGTCAACAATCGACTATTTTACACAAATATCACCCTAACAGAAATTAATTACCAAATCAGCCCCATTCTATAAATATTTACTAAACTAACACCCGAATTTTACACAAATAGCACCCAAACATAAATTAATTACAAAATTATCACCAGACGATGCCCACTCTCGAGGGTGGCGTGTGTGGCGCGTCAACAGTAACCCGGTATCGGAAAATTCCCGGAAAAATTTCTTAAAATTATTTTAAGCAATTTTGAGGCACTTACAAAGCTCGGTTCACAATTTTGAAAGGCGGAGAGCTCGATTCTAAAACGTCAGAAACTTTGACGGCTTCAACTCCTCACGCGCCGCCGCTGACGGAGACAAGGAGGACACCGACAGACTCGGAATGGCACAAGGAACACGATGGTGCAGGAGGTGTCGTAAAAAGATGACCTGATCGTCGTGAATCGACGAAAAACCAACTGAAATTAAGTAATTACCGACGATACTTCCGACTAAAATTAACGACGAACGGCGACGATTCACGACGAAAGGTTTGAGGGGTTTTGTTCCTCGATCGACATCGAACACAATGATGGTTTCATTTCGTCGATCGGAGGTCGGACGACGAGTAGATCAGAGTTGAAAGTTGTTAACCAGGAGAGGAATTATGAGTGTATTTCTGCTGGGGAAATGGGGGTTTATATTAACTCCTAAAAAAATGGTAAAATTATGAGTTTAGCCACTGAACTTCCTGTACTTCTTAAAACGGTCTGCCAACTTTGAAATTTTACAATTTAATCCACTGTTTCTTTCAAAAAATACCAATTAAATTCACCACTTTATAATTCTTAAAATTTAGCCCCTAAATTAGGGTATTACATATTTCCTCTCGCGACCCCTCTCTCGCCGTCTCCTGTGTCGCCTCCTCCCCTTCTTCACTGGTAAAAGGTTTTTTTCTCTTCTTTTATAATTTATTGTAGTGTATGTTCCGTTTTATTTTATTTCTTACCTTTAATTGAAGTCAGGGATTGATGTAAGAACTTATGTAAGGGTGTGACCTTAAGAAATTATATTAAAACTTTAGGAGTGCGGAATTATAAAATTTCAGGAGCACAAAATTAGATAATCCATATAAAATACACGGAAAGTACCTAAAATATAAGGAAATTTTAAATTTATTGGGGATGCTACCACACCCAGCACCCCTTGGTCCATCCCTGATTGAAGTTAAACCTGAAAGTTTCATTTGGATATGAAAATAGATATTTTGTGGATAATATACATTCCCAATGTTGTTTTTTTTTCATTGATAAATTAGGAGCTTTTAAAAACATATGAACTATAATAGTACCAACCAAACTAGGTCTTAAAGCTCTTCATGATTTTTAGTGATTTTCATGAAACAAGTACGAGGGAATAATTTTAAATTGCAGGTAGCAAGTGGTTACGCATATGGTAGTATAAGGATTTGGGATTGTGATAAAGGAAGTTTCGAGACTATATTGAAAGGACATAAAGAGGTTGTGACTGCTTTAAAGTAGAATAAGGTTGGATCTCTACTTGCTTCTGGAAGTAAATACAATGATATTTGAACAGATTTAGGAATAATAAAAAGTACTATTCCTTCTAATTGGAGTACACCTTTTGAACATAGCAGAAAAAGAATAAAAATAAACTAATCTCTAATAATTAGCCTATCCCTAAAAATTAGTAATTAGATTATGGCTAATATTTACAAGGAAATTCCTAGAACTAAGGTAGAGAATCTCCTTAATTTAAGGATTTCCAATACTCGGGCTCAAGCTGGAGTGCAGATGTCAATCGAACCTAGCTTGCCCATAATTTCTTCGATCCTTTAGCTCTTGGTTAACACATCTGCTACTTGTTGTCGAGTAAGTAGATATGAAACACAAACTTCCCCTTTCTTAATTTTCTCCGTAATAAAATGGCGATCAATTTCCATATGCTTGGTGCGGTCATGGTGTATAGAGTTGCGAGCTATACTAACCGCTGCCTGGTTGTCACAATTCAATATTATAGGTGTTGTATAGGATAATTTTAGTTCTCCCATTAGTCGTTGTAGCCACATTCCTTCACATATACCTTGGGAAAGAACTCAATACTCAGCTTCAGCACCGCTGCATGCCACAACCGACTGCTTTTTACTTCTCCATATCCACTTGTGGAGTGCCTGTCATTAACAAAACCTGCCCAGTCTGCATCAGTGTAGACTTCTATGCTTCGATTTACATTTTTCTTGAAATGCAACCCCTTACCAAGAGTCCCTTTTAAGTATCTCAATATCCTGTAGGCAGTTTCCAAATGTTTCTCCCTAAGAGGATGCATAAATTGACTAATAACACTTACTCCAAACGCTATGTCTGAATGAGTGTAAGAAAGATAAATAAGTTTTCCCACTAACCGTTGATATCTCTCATTGTCTACCGCTTTTCTATCCTTATCAGTTCCTAATTTAAGGTTGGGTTCCATGGGAGTCTAGGCTGGTTTGCAACCCAATAGTCCGAATTCAGAAAGTAAATCAAGAACATACTTTCTTTGAGAGATTGAAATAACTTTGACCTTGCTATCTCCATTCCAAGAAAATATCAGAGATTCCCCAAGTCTTTAAGTTGAAACTCAAGACTTAAGAATTCTTTTAGTCTTTCAATTTCAATAGAATCATGTCATGTCAATATTATGTCATCTACGTATATAATAAGAATACAACACTTCCCATTAGTCGAATGTTTATAGAATAAGGTGTGATCAGCTTGACGTTGAATATAATGTTTACTCGTCATGGCTTTGGCAAAACGATTAAACAAAGCCCTAGGGGATTGTTTTATTCCATACAAAGACTTCTTCAACTTACATACTTGGCCCTTGCTTTCTTCGAATCCGGGCGAAAAATCCATGTAGACTTCTTCGTTTAATTCTCCATTGAGAAAAACATTTTTTACATCCAAGTGGATCAAAGGCCAATCTAAGTTGACATCAATTGAGAAGAGTACTTGAATAGTATTTAGTTTGGCCACTGGTGCAAATGTTTCCTTGTAGTCCAACCCATATGTTTGAGTGAAACCCCTGGCTACAAGTCTAGCCTTGTATCGATCAATGCTCCCATCTGGTTTAAATTTCATAGTGAAAATCCACTTACAACCCACGATCTTCTTCCCAATAGGTAGTTTAGATATTTCCCATGTTCCATTGTATTCAGGAGCCTTTATTTCTTCCAACACGACTTACTTCTATTTGGTTTGCTTAAGAGCCTCTTCTATGTTCTTTGGAGTTTCTACAGAGTCAATATTAGAAATAAAGGCATTTTAAGATTTATACAAGTTCCCATAGGATACAAACTGAGAAATGAGATGTTGAGTGAAACTTCTAGTACCCTTTCTTACTGCAATTGGAAGATAGATGGAAGGTGAATGAGGAGATACTTCTTCCTCAGGACAGTCCTCAGGTGAAGATGGCATTGACACTGCTGTTTCAGTTTCTGGCAGCTGATGTTTCCGAGAGTATACATGAAGCTACCGAGTTTTTTCTTGTTGTTTTTCAGGAGGAGAGAGCTATTTTTCTTCATTAGTATGGTTAATCACCCTTGTTTCATGTTGCTGCATAGTGGAGTCGAGTAAAACATGGTCTAAATCAGGAATTACAGTGGCTATAGGAATTTCAGCAATGGCTATAGGAATTTCAGCAGTGGTTGTAGGATTTTCAGCGGGTTTTGTAGTGGTGGTAGGAGTGATAGGGTCTTGAGATATAATGAGAAGGTTGTTCAAGGTCTCATATTCACTGAATATCTCCCCCTAAAGATGAGAGGCTAAAAATATGGCTTATTTTTGAAGAAAGTAACATCAAGGGACACAAACATCCGGCGTAGGGTTTCAGAATAACAATTGTACCCCTTTTGTGTAGGTGAGCATCCAAGAAAGACACAAGTGTGGGATCTAGGATAAAGTTTAGATAAGTTAGGTTAGTGATTGTGGACAAATGTTTTGCAACCGAAAGTTTTGGTTGGGAGATTTGGAACACGAAACAAGGGAATTTTTTTGAAGAGTATGTAAATGTGTTTGAAAGTTTAATACCTTTGATGGGAGTCGGTTTATAAGATAATAAGCAGTTAGAACAGCTTCTCCCCCATAAATACTTCGGTACTCCCATAGTAAACATAAGAGCACGAGCCACGGCTACAAGGTGTCTGTTTTTCCTCTCAGAAACTCTATTTTGTTGAGGGGTGTCGATACAACAACTCTGGTTTATGATTCCTTGCTCAGAAAGATAAGGGCTTAAGATATAATTAAAGTACTCTCTCCTATTATCAGTTCTAAGGGTGTGAATTTTGGAATTGAACTGAGTTTGAATCATTGAATGAAAACTTTGAAAGACTCTAGAGACTTCATTTTTTTTGGAGATAGACCCAACAAACTCTAGTGTGGTCATCAATGAATGTTATGAACCACCTAGCCCCTGTGACCTTTTTTATTCGACTAACTCCCCATAGATCATTGTGGATTAAAGAGAAAGGTTGAATTTGAACATAATGTTTCAAAGGATAAGGGGCACGGGTATGTTTAGACAGTTGGCAAACTTCACAATTCAATGAACTTATTTTCTTATTTAGAAATAGTAGAGGAAACAATTTCTTCAAGTACATAAAATTAGGGTGTTCTAGTCTACGGTGCCATAGCATGATAGATTCTTCTTTCGATGTAGATAAGGACATCCCTTCTTGTGAACTATTTTTATTCCAAATATATAAGCATCATCAACTTTAGCAGTGCCAATCATCTTCCCCGATTCCTGTTCCTAAACCACACAACCGAAAGCAGAAAATTCAGCAAGTACTTTCTCATCCTTGGTAAGCTTGCTAATTGAGAGTAAATTAAAAGAAAGATTTGGAACATATAAAACTTTATCAATGGAAAAATTTTCAATAAGTCTAATTGTTCCAATTCCAGCCATCGGCGAGTAAGATCCATCAGCTATGCGAATCCGGGAGTGATTATGACAAGGTAAATATGTGTGAAACAAACTTAGATTACCTGTCATGTGGTTGGATGCACCCGAATATAGTATCCAAATGGGTTCATGTGTAGTATTTAAGGCAGTACCTTGAATAACTAGTGACCACTGGCTGTAGGAGACCCGAAGAGTTTATGAAGAGCCTCAAGTTGAGTTTTGGTTAACCGAACATCCTGGACATCTTATTCAGTAGTAGATATCATTGTTGCCTTGTTTTCTTTTAGATTTTTTCCAGGATAACCATGGAGTTGAAAGCATTTATCCTTGGTATGTCCAACCCGGTTACAGTGGCTACACCATGATCTATTTGAACCAGAATCAATTCCAGCCTTGTACCTTTGAGACTGTGGGCCTTTCGAAATAAGACCAGTGTTCTCGGAAGGACGATGACCAGTTGTGGTCAAAGGTTTTAGTTCTCTTGTATCTCCCAACATAATAAGACGATGTTTCTCTTCCCTCCTTACTTCAACAAATGCTTCTCGAATGGTTGGTAGTGTGGTTCTGCCTAGTATTCGTCCTTGGACCTCATCAAGATCACGATTTAGTCCCGCTAGGAACTCATAGAGACGTTTTTTGTTAATATGATCCATGAACTTGGTCTGTTCCGAGCCCTTTCCCCAATCAACTTCATAATACATGTCCAATTCCTGCCATAAGATCTTTAGGTTGTTGTAATATTGAGTGACTTCAAGTGCTCCTTGCCGAATATCTTTCAACTTTAATTTGATCTCGAATACTTGAGAAGCATTTCCAAGATCCAAGTAATTCTCCTTAATTGCATCCCACATTTCTTTGGCAGTTTTGAAAAAAGGTAAGTTCGATTTATATTACCTTCCATCAAATTTATAAGCCAAGCCATGAGCCATGATCATTGAGTTGTTAAGCTCCCAAGTTGCATAACCATATTCTGTCGATGCTGGTCAGGGAATGTCTACATTGATGTACCCAATATTTCCTCCACCATGAAGAACCATAAGGACAGATTGTGATCATTACAAGAAATTCTTTTTCATCTAATCGATGATTTGTGATTGTAAGAGAGGAGTTAAGGTCAGTTTGAGGTATTTCATGGCTGTGATTTTGAGTAATTTGTGAGATCTCAGTCTCAGAGAGGGTTTCATGGATATCACCCATGAGAGAAGGAAAATAATTATTTAGGAAGAGAGATGAGAAACAAATGAATAGGATCAAATGAATCCTCTGGCTCTGATACCATGAACATATTTAGGAAGAAAAAAAGTCTTATTTCTTCTAATAGGAATACACCCTTTTTAACATAACAAAAAAAGAATAAAAAGGAAATAATCTCTAATAATTAACCTATCCCTAAATATTAGTAATTAGATTATGACTAATATTTACAAAGAAATTCCTAGAACTAAGATAGAGAATCTCCTTAATTTAAGGATTTCTAACAATATTATATTGTGGGATGTTGTTGGTGAGATAGGTCTTTTTCGCCTTCGTGGGCATCGTGATCAGGTTTGTCATTTGTAAAATTTTCTATTGAAGTTGAGAAATTATCGTGACATTTGTTATTTGTATATGCTTTAATCTCTTTATATTTTGTGACTTGCAGATAAGACCTTTTTTTTCCTTGATTCTGGTAAAAAAACTTGTTAGTTATTCCAAGGATAAATTTTTGAGAGTATGGGATCTTGAAACTAAGCATTGTATGCAAATAGTCAGTGGCCATCATAGTGAAATTTGGTCAATTGATGTTGACCCTGATGCAAGATACTTGGTCACCGGTTTAGCAGATCTTGAACTCAGATTCTACAATGTAAAGCTTGAGAGTGGAGAATCTATGGTGAATTTAAATGGGGCTGAAACTGGGAATGATAGTGACTCATTTACTCAAAATAAGTGGGAAGTTCTAAAGCCCTTTGGTTAAATTAAGCGACAAAGTAAGGATATGGTTGCAACTGTGAGATTTAGCAAGTATGGAAATTTGCTTGCTTGTCAAGTAGCTGGAAAAACAGTTGAAATGTTCCGTGTACTGGATGAAGTTGAATCCAATCACAAAGCAAAACGAAGACTTAATAGGAAGAAAGATAAGAAGTCTGCAAAAATGGAAGTTGAAGTAACTGAAAATGTAGAAGCAAATCTTGATATTGAAGAAGCTGGGAATATCTTAGTCGTTACAGTTCCTGATGTTTTTAAGCTTCTTCAGACTATTCTAGCCAGCAAAAAGATCTGTTCCATCTCTTTCTGTCCAGTCACTGCAAAGAGTTCACTAGGTAGTCTAGCATTGTCTTTGAATAATAACTTACTGGAATTTTATTCAATTGAAAGTAGTGCAAGTACGAGAACACTTGCTATTGAGTTTCAAGGACACCGTTCTGATGTTAGAAGTGTCACACTTATTTCAGACAATAGTCTTTTGATGTCAACCAGTCACAATGCTGTGAAGATTTGGAATCCAAGTACTGGTTCTTGCCTTCAAACAATTGATTCTGGTTTTGGACTCTGTGGTATAATTGTACCCCATAACAAATATGCAATGGTTGGCACTAAAGATGGGAAAATTGAAATTATTGACATTGGTAGTGGTACTTCCAGTGAAGTTGAAGCTCATAGTGGCTCTGTGAGGGCAATTGCTACCGTTTCAAATGAAAATGGTTTTGTTACCGGCAGTGCAGACCATGATGTTAAGTTCTGGGAATACCAGATCAAGCAAAAGCCTGGTTAAGTGTGTTCCTCATACCTTCACAACCTACTTAAAGTTTTCTTGTATCTATATCTATTTTGTTTATTTTCTCCAACTCAGCTTGTGTAGCCCTGCCTTGATATAATATGTAGTGGACTGTGCAACTCATCCTTTATTACAAATGTAATTTTCATGCTGAGTTAACTCATGAGTGATGCTAGATTGGCCTTGTTGATATTCAGGATTCCAAAAGCCTTACTATATCAAATGTAAGGACTATGAAAATGAATGATGATGTTTTAGTGGTTGCTGTTAGTCCAGATGCTAAATATGTTGCTGTTGCATTGTTGGATTGCACTATAAAGGTAGGAATGATCGACTTATCCTTCTCTGTTTTGAATTTTAATTTGTCCACTGTTGGTTGGCTTGGTGAATTTATTCTGTTATTGTTTTACTATAATTTGTAATTGGACACATCATGCAATTTCCTGCTCAACTTGTAAAGCACAAAGTTGATTTATATAATTGGCCTTTCCTTCCATCTCACTTTTGGTCAATGTCTTCAACCCTCTGTTTAGAACCTTTTACGTCTCATGATTTATATGGGCGTTAGATGTGACCTTGCATCCATATGCCACTGCACTAATCGTGTCTTATTGACTTGAATGTGCAAATTGAATCTGTTGATTTCAAAGATGTTTGTTTCCAGATTCCTTCTCTCTAAGCTTGTTCTGGTAGAAGCTTCTGATTGAAAAAATAAAGTTTAACCAACTGAATATCTCTCCAATTGGACTTCATAATATCACGTAGGATATTGTGGTATCCTATCATCAATTAGGACGTATCACGTAGGTTATTGTGGTATCCTATTATCAATTAGGACGTGCAAGTCAGCTTGTATTGCATTACTATGAGCCTATTGTGATAATAATGATTTTCTTTTCCCTTTTTATGCATATTCTTTTTATGGACTCACTCAAAATTTTCCTTTCCTTGTACGGACACAAACTTCCTGTCCTATGTATGGATATTTCATCAGATGGAGATTTAATTGTAACTGGATCCGCAGACAAGAATTTGAGGATTTGGGGCTTGGATTTTGGTGATTGCCACAAATCCATCTTTGCTCATGCTGACAGGTTTTGTAAGATTTTAATAACTATGGAATGCAGAAGGTTTCTTAATACTAATTGTTTATGTAATTTTGTTGAACCTTTGAATCGCCAAATCTGATTAGGTATTTTTTCAGTGTTATGGCAGTTCAGTTTGTCCACAACACGCATTACATGTTCAGTGCTGGGAAAGATCGCCTTATAAAGTAGTGGGACGCTGATAAGTTTGAATTCCTTTTAACGCTTGAGGGACATCATGCAGATGTTTGGTGCCTTGCAATTAGCAACCGTGGTGACTTTGTTGTTACAGGATCTCATGACCGGTCCATTTGCCGTTGGGATCGTACTGAGGAGCCTTTTTTTATTGAGGTATTTTCAAAATGTTTTTCTGTGTTCCAATAGAGAAGTTCTTGGCTCAGGAGGGGAATGCCATTGTTAAGCTAGTTCTTCTACTGCAGTTGTGATTACATTTAGATGGATTTTCTTCTTTTGTATTCAATCCTGCTTGAATGTGCAGGAAGAAAGAGAGAAAAGATTGGAAGAAATCTTCGAGGCTGACATTGACAATACTTTTGAAGACAGACATATACTGAAGGAAGAACTTCCAGTGGAGGGAGCTGTTGCATTAGCAGGGACGAGAACTCAGGAAACCCTGACAGCCACTGATTCTATTATTGATGCACTAGATGTAGCGGAAGTAGTGTTAAAACGTATAGCTGACATGAGGTATCCTTCTCTTGCCTTGATCCATTTGTTCTATGCTGAAGTGTTAGTGGCTTTAACTAGCTTGTTAAATTTGGGGGAAAGTGGGTTTTTTTTTTTAAGTTGCAAGTTCAATCACAAATACAAATAATACATATCCAAATAACTATCACAGTAACCGTACTAATAACCAGAAATGGTGGGACAAATAAAAATAAAGTCTGGACTAAGGCCCTGCACATGATTCCCAGGGCTTCAACCTTACCATTGAGTCAAGGCCTTATTGATGCCAAATTTGTATTTGACCCTCAACGGTTGACGTTTTTAAATAATTTTCTTCCCCTAAGGAAGAAGTACAAAAGAAAATGAAAGTTGTTAACCATATGGGTGTGGTGTGGTTGTTACTTGCCCAGTCCTCTATATTGAGTATAAGAGAAGCGGTTTTTTTTTTACTTATAGAAAGATATAAGTATAACTGCCAATATGATAAATTCGTCTTGCAGAGATGATGTCCATCTCGCTCAGAAATGCTTGTTAGAGTTGTTATGGAAAATTGTAGAGCAGTAAAAAATGCTTTAAGAAAACTGAAGGAGGATAGTTTTTAAATAGTTGTGTTGCAATTTATATGTTTTGTCATAACCATTTTCCGTAAAACAAGTAAATATTATTTTAAAAAACGATTATGACTTTAATTTGGAAAAATTGGTGATTTGGAATTAATTTGAATTAAATCGAAAGGGAGTCGCCATCGGCCTTTGGGTTAGGTAGGTCGAATACCTAAAAACGTATTTTAAAAACAACTTTAAGAAAAAATCGTTTTTAAGATAAAAACTGGTCTGTGTTTACCAAAGATTTATTTAAACAGGTTCGGGAGTCTATTACGTGTAGGGAAGGACTAACACCCTACAACGCCCAAAAATTGGTACTGTGTCGCTTACATATCGTCGTGATGGTGGAAACTATAAATCGCATCGATAATTAAAATGTGATCCATTTATTGAAATTTAATTAATTTACTTCGAATAAATTATTTACAGAAAATTCTTTAACTTGAAAAGAAATATCAAAATTAGTAATCCTCCATCGGAAAAACTAACTCGACTATTTCTTGTCAATAAAAAAAATATTCTCTCATTGATAAATATGCGAATCGAATATAAATAAAATTAACATTTGCATTCGAATAAAAGGAAATAAAGAGTAAATTAAAAACACACATAGCATCATTAAAATAAATTAATTAGTAAAGAAAATGGATTTATTTTAAGTTCGTATTTGTTCGAATGTCGTATTGGATTGTACCACTTCGACCAAGTAGTACTTTCCACGCCCGTTCTACAAATTCGCGTTCTTGAAAAATTAGTCATATGTAATCACATTGAATAAAATGGAATAAACATTAATAATATATTTTCATACATGAATATACAAAGGGAAAAATTAAATTAAATTAATAAGTATATAAATGTATATGATACAACATGCGTATGAAATAAAATAAAATAAATTAATATATTTGAAACATGATATATGTACATAAATATTATAGCATAGGTTAAAATATATACAAGAAAATATGACATACAAATAACATAAAATAAATAAACTTTATAGACAAGTAACTAAAATGCATAAATCGAAATATACAAGCAGAATTAAAAAAAATAAAAAACATGATCAATCAGTGGCTAAAATGAAAAGAATAAAATCAGTAGTTGAATTCATAATAAGCAAAATAGTATACATAGTGACCAAATTGAAACACAATAAAACAGAATGTCAATATCAGAATAAACAAATAACATGAACCTCCTGGTGACTATAATGAACAACATGGTAAAGATAGGTATCTAAATCGTGATTAACCATAAATCTAGTGACCAAAATGAAAGTATCATAAGTTAGTGGTCAAATTAAAATAAAAATAAAAATAAAAGCAATATGCCAACAACTAGGGACTAAAAAGAAAGTTAACAAAACTACCTTACGAAATCAAAAATCATCAAAGACATCAATAACCAAATAGGGACTAGGATGAGCTCATTCACAAATCAGGGCTCAAAACAAATTATTTACCCTAAACATATTAGTGAACAAATAGTGATTAAAACGAAATGTGAGCAAATATTATATCAAAAATGAAACAAATAGAAACATAATATGATGACCAAAATGAATAATACACAAGATTAACAGCTAAAATCTAAATATTTAAACATACAAAATACTAATATAAATAGGACTAAAATATAAAAAGGAAAATATAAATGCCCAAAATAAAATATTATGAGATTCCATTAATGGCTACAACGAGATGTTACAAACCAGGAGGGACCTAAACTATGATTTACCCCCCAAACCTTGAAGAAACGCGCGTAAGTTTACAAAGCCACAGGGATTAAAAGTGTAGTTATTCCAATAAATCAAAAACACGGATGAGGTTGGGGAGGCAAAACGACTGCGTTTTGACTTGGGTATTTACCCAAATCCAAGGCTTATTTTTCATCAGCCTTCTCATTTGTTTCATGTCTCCAAAACCAGAGGACTCTCTCAAGTTCCCTCATCGGGGACGAAAGGGATAATCCTGGACGGCAACAACCACGGTGGAGACCCGGCGGCGCTCGGCCGAAAAGAGGGAAAAACACTCAAAAGCTTTCTCTCTTCCTCCCCACTTCAAAACTCGAACCCTTTTAGCCTAAAAATAATCCTAAACCGCTAAATCTAATATGTTACCTTCGAAAGAAACCGAGCATATGGCGGCCCTCGGGATTCCACGGCTTTGAACCACGGTGAGACACCTCTCTCTATATTTTTCTTTATTTTTTTTTGTGGTTTCGAATCCTCTCTGTCTCCGTTCTCTAAAAAAAAATCCCCCCCTCAAATCCCCATTGCCTTCTGTTTTATCTTTGCATGCGTTTGGTGTCTGATAGATCTAATAGGAAATGATTTCCTATGCTTCTAGGAGATTTCATTATTTTTCTTGGATTGTCTGACTGAATGATATGATTCTAATCTCTGTTTGATGGACATCTATCACTGTTCGGTAGGTGGCCGGCGTCAGAGGCTGTCGGAGGTAGGAGCAATAAGAGGAGGCGGTAACAGCTAGGGTTAGGGTTATAAAACCCTATTCGTCTCGAGTCGGGTCTGGGTTGTTGAACCGGGTTGATTCGGGTCCAATCTGAGCATGTCTGGTGTTTGGGTCTCCTGGTGGGCTTGGTGTTTGGGGTCAGATTGTGAAGCCTACAAAAATTGTAACATGTAAATTAATAATAATAATAATAGTATTAATAATAATATAACGATAATAATAATAATATTAAAAAAAGACCCGGGCAAAAATGGGTGTCTACAGCTGCCCCTCTTTGCACATTCTTGTGTTAACAAGAATAGGGCAAAGACGACAAGAAAACACGTTTTTGTCTGGTTCTCCTCTTTTTGGTTTTAAAAAAAATGGATAGTTTTGTTGGTGGGGACGACACTGCTCATACGCAATGAAGAGGTCTGGTCGTCTAAGGGTGACACGGCTCCTACGTGATGAGGAGATCTGGTCAGGGGATGACACTGCTCATACGTGATGAAGAGTTCTTGGCCATCTTTAGGGATGATAACACGGTTCCTACGTGATGAGGACGGCTGGTTATCTATGGTTGACACGGCTCATACGTGATGAAGAGATCTGGTCTGGGAAATGACACGGCTCATACGTGATGAAGAGTTCTGGCCATCTAAAGGTGATAACACGGTTCCTACGTGATGAGGACGGCTGGTTATCTATGGTTGACACGGCTCATACGTGATGAAGAGATCTGGTCTGGGGATGACACGGTTCCTACATGATGAGGACGGCTGGCCATCTTTAGGAGTTATGGTTTCAAGAGAAACCAAATTAAAGATTTGTTTCAAGAAAAATAAACTCAAAGATGATATTTTTAAAAGCAACTGTCTCAAAAGAGACAAAATTCGTTTTAAGGGAAACGACTCAAAGACGACGTTTAAAGGGAAACTGTCTCAAATGAGACAAAATTCGTTTAAAGGGAATTGATCTCAAAGATCAGTGTTTCGAGAGAAACAAACTCAAAGATGTTTTTGTTTCAAGAAAAACATACTCAAAGACTTTGTTTGTTTTGTTTCAATGGAAACAGATTCAAATGATAGATTACATCTTAAGTAAGACCAAATTTGTTTCAAATGAAACAATCTCAAAAGTTAGTTTTTAATTAGAAACTGTCTCAAGAGAGACAACATTTGTTTTTAAAAAATAGACTCAAAGATGATTTTGTTAAGAGAAACAAACTCAAAGATTTTCAAAATGAACATATTCAAAGATTTACTTCAAAAGAAACGGTCTCAAGAGATACAAAATTCATTTTAAGAGAAACAGATTCAAAGCTTTTTGTTTCAAAAGAAATTATCTTAAGAGAGACAAAATTTTGTTTCCAAAGAAACAGACTCAAAGATTTTTGTTTCAAAAGGAATTATCTTAAAAGAGACAAAATTTTGTTCCCAAAGAAACAGACTCAAAGATTTTTGTTTCAAAAGAAATTATCTTAAGAGAGACAAAATTTTGTTTCCAAAGAAACAAACTCAAAGATTTTTGTTTCAAAAGAAATTATCTTAAGAGAGACAAAATTTTGTTTCCAAAGAAACAAACTCAAAGATTTTTGTTTCAAAAGAAATTGTCTTAAGAGAGACAAAATTTTGTTTCCAAAGAAACAAACTCAAAGATTTTTGTTTCAAAAGAAACAATCTCAAAGATTTTTATTCAAAATGAGCAAACTCAAAGATTTTTTCAAGAGGAACAAACTCAAAGATTTTTTCCTCAAAAGAAATTGTCTTTAAGAGATAAAAAATCGTTTTAAAAGATTCAAATATTGTCGATTTTGTTTATATGGAAATAATCTCAAAGGTGTCTTCAAAAGTGTTTATTTTGTTTCAAATGAAACAATTTCAGGATTTGTTTAAAGGGGAAACTGTCTCGTGCGAGACAAATCAGCTTTGAAAATCTCAAGTGATATTAATTTTGCTTTAAGTACAACAACCTTGAAATTTGTATTATGAGAGAAAATGATGTCTCAAGCGAAATTTGCTTTAAGATATAGTCTCAAATGGGACAAAATTTGCTTTTAGAGAAATTGTCTCAAGCGAGACAAAGTTTGTTTTTGAGAAAACGATCTCAAGTGAGATCAACTTTGTTTAATGTGAAACAAATTCGAAATTTGGATCTCAAAGGGAAAAGGTCTCAAGCGAGACGAAATTTGTTTTGAAAGAAACAACAATCTAAGGTGAGATTAATTTTGTTTTAAGTGAATCAAATTCAAAATTTGTATCTCAAAGGAAAAATGTCTCAAGCGAGACGCAATTTGTTTTAAAATTCTCAAAATTTATGGAAAAATGTCTCAAGCGAGACATAATTTGTTTTAAAGAGAAAATTGTCTCAAGCGAGACAAAATAAAATTTGTTTTTAAGAAAACTATCTCTAGTGAGACGACACTTTATTTATTTTTTTTAAAGAAAATAATCTCAATAGCTCAAAGTTTGTCTATTGATTCCTGCATGTTGAGGAAACGTCTTCAGAAGATCTGATTGTTGACTTCAGGAAGCCAAATATGTGGATTGCATTGTTCTTTCAAGTTGAAAACATCTGGTTATTTCTGAGCTCTTATTTCCTGAAAAGATCAGAATGATGCATTTTTGACTAACTATCTTGGATGTTATGATAGATGTCAATATGAAATTTATTTGATGATTTTTTTTTTGTGCTCAAGTGAGGAGAAAAATGTCTTTAATACATATGATGATAAACGTTTGATGCAAAGATGCAAACTTATGTAACATGTATGTTAGTGTATGTATGTATGTACATATATGTTGATGTATGTTTTTTCTCGAGCTGAAAGGAGAATGGTTGCGAGAGCAGTCTTCACTCTATCATATCATTGATTCCGTTTGTCTTCATTTCCACCATGGTGTACTTTTACAAACCTTGACCTGAGACCAATTGTTTTATTTGCCCCATCAAATTTGCCCCACAAATTTGTCTTCTCTTGCCCCAGCTTCGATCTTGAGCTTCGGAGAGATATTTGTCGAATACCAAGATATGCCTCCAGAGAGATTATCTTGTTTGGAAATGTTTTTCTCCTTCTTTTATTTTCAAAAGTTTGAAAATATCAATTGGATGAGTTCTGAAAGACATTTAATCAAAGATTTGACAATATTGCCCCTTTCTAGGTTTCACAATTGACAAATCACAAAAATATAAATTCATTGAATATCAAAAATCAAATACTCTTTTAATCTTTGATAGCTACAAATCTTTGACAAATATCAAGATCGACAGGTGTGTTTAGAGGTTGGCTACCTAAATTCTAAGGTGTGTTTCATCCATTGGTCCTCGTGAAGGTAATGACATACCCCTCTTTCTTGATTTGGCATTTTAATCGGAGGCGAACAAAATGACACAACTAGCATAGTTACTTGCTAAACTCTTTAGAACACTTTTGTTTCAGTTCTCTGAAATCTTCCATTTGTTCAAGCTTCGTAGACTTACCTAGTCAAGGTAGTGCAAAAATATCGGTCTAAAAACGAGAATTCTGAGTGCTCGTGTGAAGTCGACTATAACAGGCGTTCCTCAACTCCCTTAGTCCATATTCGCCGAAACTCCTTATTTAGTAAATTTGATTTAATTTGCCATTGTTTGGCTAGCTGAATTCAGCTTTATTGTACATATATTTTATAATTACCTTTATCAAGCTAGCTGAAGGATTCATGTCATCACAAAGTCTTCGACTTGACAACCACAGTGGAGCATACACCGGATTGCCAAGTACCCGATCAATGTCATGGTTTGAATGTAATCTATTCATAAAGCCAGGGCTTTCGAATTTCCTCTATTACCAATTGCTTTAGCGGAATAGCTCAGCTTTATTGTATACATATATATATGGTTTTTTTGTTTGTTTACGGATTCCATTTCTTAAGCTTGCTGAGGAAAACTTGTTATAGTCTCGGTGTTTGTTGAAGGTCAGAAAATCTCATCGTTAGAGTTCAATTCCCAAGCAACTGACCTAAACTAGATTCATCTACTTGACCATTCCATCTGAGAAGATTATGATCATCATTGAACGTCATAAACAGAAATAATAACCAATTAGTTTTGCAATCTCATGTGCTAGCTGCCCCATTTTATCCACTCCTAACACATACCTGAATGCCAAACCCTTTGATTGACTCTTTATGTGAACAGAAAACTAGCTCGGTCCCTGCAAGAAAATGGTATGTATTCTGGTGTACCTCTGGATTAGGATCAAGGGGTCATTGTTTTGCAGGGTTCAATCTTGTCATTTGTCAAAGATTTACAACCTCAATTATTAAAATGCTTTTAATTAAAATGATATTCAAAGAATTCAAGATTAAAATTTGCTCATTGTCATTTTTTCAAAAGGAAGTATTTTATTTACAATGTTCGAACGTCAAGTGACTCACAAAAATTTAAACATAAGAAGAGCAAAAGAAAAACAAATTCAAACAAGATGTCATGCATGAGAATGCAACAAAATCTCCTGATGGATGCCCCGACCGACTTCCGATCAGAATGCCCCATTACACATTGAACGTTAATGTCCCTGAATCGATCAGATCTTGGACCTTGCACTTTAATGCCCTACAATTCTCAGTGGTATGCCCTGAGATCCCAATGTGATAGCTGCATATGGCATTAATATCATGGCCTTCAGGATATGGGTCAGTTCTTGGTTTGGATTGAACTGGAATCACCAGGTTGTTCTCAATTAGAGCTGGGAGCAATTCCTCATATGTCATCGGAATTGGATTGATGCATGTCTTTTTACGAAAAACATTATGAGACACGGTCCCCAGATTAGTTAAATCCACTAGACTGACCTCAGCTCTTTCCTCAATGACAGTATGGCTAGTACCACATATCTGGCCATTATTAATAGCTCTTTCAATCATTTCTCCACACATGACAATGTCAGAGAAACTCTTAGTGGCAACCCCTATCATGTAGTCGATATAAGGAGACTGTAATGTATCTATGAATAGAGTGATGAACTCTCTTTCAGTCATTGGTGGATGCACTTGAGATGCAATATCCCTCCATCGTTGTGCGTACTGTCGAAAACTCTCATAATTCTTCATCCCCATATTCTGAAGCATTGTTCGATCGGGGGCCATATCAATCATGTGCTTGTATTGGCCCAGAAAAACACTAGCCAAATCCCTCCAAGAGCGGACTTGAGAATGACTCAGTTGGTGGTACCACCTTGAAGCGGGTCCAATCAAACTGTCTTGAAAGCAGTGGATCAACATCTGATCATTGTTAGTGTATCCAGTCATTCTTCGAATAAACATCGTGAGGTGGGCATTGGGGCAACTGGTTCCCCTGTACTTTTCAAACTCGGGCATCTTGAATTTGGGCGGGAGCACCAAGTCGGGAACTAGTACTAGTTCTGTTGCATCCATCCCGTTGTGAGAGGTTTGTCCTCTCATTCCCTGAAATGTCTCTCTGCACCACTGTTTCAAATTCTCTGGGATCTCGTTCTTGGCTCTTCTCGTCGCTTGGTGACTAGGAATCCTGTTGGACGAGATAAGTGGTTGTGAATTAGCCTGTGCCTTCACACATTCAACTGTTTCACGGGTCAAGGAAATTTTCTCTCTGCCTTTTCCTTGGTTAAGCTCAGCCATTTTTGCTACCATTTGGCCAACTATGTCCTTTTGGTTTTGCAAGATACGATCCACGGTGGTCTTTTGCATCTGCTCCATTTTAACCTCCCACTCAGCTTGCATCTTTGTAAACTCTCTTCTAGCTCTTTCTTCAGTTGCTCGAATTTTGCATCCATTCTCAATACTGTGTGAATGCAGTTGCACAGTTAGAAGTGTTTCCTTAAAGTTTCCCGCAAGGTATGATTAATGCATGTAACAATGCTTAAATAAATGTTGTGCAAAATGTAATGATGAAAATGCAGATGCAAAAATATTGATCCTAACGACGAATATTTTAGAACAATTTTCACCAGAGATAAAAGTTTTCACATTACAAGACAGTCTAATTTACAAACATGTCTTCGCTTAGATGGTGATCCTGGAATGGATCACTGCTTCATCTCGGATCTTCGTCCTCAATAATGATGCCCCTCAAGCGCTCTGCAATCTGACTCCGTTAATGCTTCGGTGATGTTGAAGTTAGTGTGTCACTCCTTGACAAATAGTGATGAAATGATTGTAGATGAGAATATACTGCTGGATTACTCTTTGTCTCAATGGATCATCTTTTTAGTCTCGAATGTTGCACAATCTTCAAGCTCACTGCTTCGTCTCGGATATATTTGGAACATATGCCCCTCAATGCTCAGTAAAACTAACTTTGTTAATGCCTAGCCGGTGCTGAAGCCATTGCGTCGCTCTTTGATGTGTAGCGATGACATGATTGTAAATAAGAATCTACTGCTGGATTACTTCTAGGATCAATGGATCACCATTCCAGTCTCGAATTATGGACGATCTTCGAGCAAATCTCATTTTTGTGTTCTGAGCTTCTTTAACCCTCAGTGCATGTCTGTATACGAGACTGCTTGATTGAAAACTTTTACCTCTTCTTGTGAAAATTTCTCTCTCGAATATCCCCTTGCGGAACAACACTTTTCACATTATGTCATGACGATGCAATGCCATGCAAAGAAGGATAAAAAAATGACATAAACAAAATAAATAAGTTAGTGTATAAAACAAAAGAGAAAACGAGTTAGTATGTGTAAAATAATTTATACGGATAAAAATGTTATTCAAAGATGAATATAATACCTACCCGACATGATATCTACCCTAACATGCTTTAATAGATAATGATCCTACCCGGACATGCTTTCTACCCAAAATTATCTATTTTCAAGAAATTGGTCCTGATCGCATGGTATCTAGTTCGCATGCTTTTATTCGAAAAGAAATAAATTCTACGAACTTAAAGCAAAAGATAAGGGTTTAGAAACACTCCTCCTTTGTGTACACTTAGTTTGGGTGCCAACTGACGGACATAGGTTCGATATAGCTATACCTAGGGTGACCGTTCTACGGTTCACTATATGCATGGTTTTGGCTCTAACTGGAAAAAGGGACTCGAATTGTCCTTGATGTCGGTGCCCCATTGGGCGGCCAAACCCTCTATCCTCACCCATTACAGGTTTCAAACGGAACGAGTTCAATTCGAGGGGATTCATTGTCTTATACCCGTACGAGGAATAAATCCCTACGAAGGTATAAGGTATGTATCCCTTGGGTTATTTACTAAAAACTCATACGAAGAATAAATTCTTACGAGAGTAAAGCATTCACCCCAACTAATTTGGATCGAAGCTCGTGTCTAGAGCTTATGTTATGCCAATGCGAGTGATGTGTGTGAGGAGGAACATACCTACCTTCGACCCAAAAGGAAAACAAAACAAGGAAAAAAATGATAAAATCTTGACAAAGCTGAAAGCTACAAATAAACTGTTAGTATGACAGAAAACGAAGCAATTAAAAATTTCAATAAACGGATCATAAGTTAACTATGCACTCAAACTTATAATTTCCACTTGAGACCACAATGTGTAAGCGACCTACAGCTTGACTCTCTAAAAAAAGTCCCCAGCAGAGTCGCCAAGCTGTCATAACCATTTTCCGTAAAACAAGTAAATATTATTTTTAAAAACGATTATGACTTTAATTTGGAAAAATTGGTGATTTGGAATTAATTTGAATTAAATCGAAAGGGAGTCGCCATCGGCCTTTGGGTTAGGTAGGTCGAATACCTAAAAACGTATTTTAAAAACAACTTTAAGAAAAAATCGTTTTTAAGATAAAAACTGGTCTGTGTTTACCAAAGATTTATTTAAACAGGTTCGGGAGTCTATTACGTGTAGGGAAGGACTAACACCCTACAACGCCCAAAAATTGGTACTGTGTCGCTTACATATCGTCGTGATGGTGGAAACTATAAATCGCATCGATAATTAAAATGTGATCCATTTATTGAAATTTAATTAATTTACTTCGAATAAATTATTTACAGAAAATTCTTTAACTCGAAAAGAAATATCAAAATTAGTAATCCTCCATCGGAAAAACTAACTCGATTATTTCTTGTCAATAAAAAAAATATTCTCTCATTGATAAATATGCGAATCGAATATAAATAAAATTAACATTTGCATTCGAATAAAAGGAAATAAAGAGTAAATTAAAAACACACACATAGCATCATTAAAATAAATTAATTAGTAAAAGAAAATGGATTTATTTTAAGTTCGTATTTGTTCGAATGTCGTATTGGATTGTACCACTTCGACCAAGTAGTACTTTCCACGCCCGTTCTACAAATTCGCGTTCTTGAAAAATTAGTCATATGTAATCACATTGAATAAAATGGAATAAACATTAATAATATATTTTCATACATGAATATACAAAGGGAAAAATTAAATTAAATTAATAAGTATATAAATGTATATGATACAACATGCGTATGAAATAAAATAAAATAAATTAATATATTGAAACATGATATATGTACATAAATATTATAGCATAGGTTAAAATATATACATGAAAATATGACATACAAATAACATAAAATAAATAAACTTTATAGACAAGTAACTAAAATGCATAAATCGAAATATACAAGCAGAATTAAAAAAAAATAAAAAAACATGATCAATCAGTGGCTAAAATGAAAAAGAATAAAATCAGTAGTTGAATTCATAATAAGCAAAATAGTATACATAGTGACCAAATTGAAACACAATAAAACAGAATGTCAATATCAAAATAAACAAATAACATGAACCTCCTGGTGACTATAATGAACAACATGGTAAAGATAGGTATCTAAATCGTGATTAACCATAAATCTAGTGACCAAAATGAAAGTATCATAAGTTAGTGGTCAAATTAAAATAAAAATAAAAGCAATATGCCAACAACTAGGGACTAAAAAGAAAGTTAACAAAACTACCTTACGAAATCAAAAATCATCAAAGACATCAATAACCAAATAGGGACTAGGATGAGCTCATTCACAAATCAGGGCTCAAAACAAATTATTTACCCTAAACATATTAGTGAACAAATAGTGATTAAAACGAAATGTGAGCAAATATTATATCAAAAATGAAACAAATAGAAACATAATATGATGACCAAAATGAATAATACACAAGATTAACAGCTAAAATCTAAATATTTAAACATACAAAATACTAATATAAATAGGACTAAAATATAAAAAGGAAAATATAAATGCCCAAAATAAAATATTATGAGATTCCATTAATGGCTACAACGAGATGTTACAAACCAGGAGGGACCTAAACTATGATTTACCCCCCAAACCTTGAAGAAACGCGCGTAAGTTTACAAAGCCACAGGGATTAAAAGTGTAGTTATTCCAATAAATCAAAAACACGGATGGGGTTGGGGAGGCAAAACGACTGCGTTTTGACTTGGGTATTTACCCAAATCCAAGGCTTATTTTTCATCAGCCTTCTCATTTGTTTCATGTCTCCAAAACCAGAGGACTCTCTCAAGTTCCCTCATCGGGGACGAAAGGGATAATCCTGGACGGCAACAACCACGGTGGAGACCCGGCGGCGCTCGGCCGAAGAGAGGGAAAAACACTCAAAAGCTTCCTCTCTTTCTCCCCACTTCAAAACTCGAACCCTTTTAGCCTAAAAATAATCCTAAACCGCTAAATCTAATATGTTACCTTCGAAAGAAACCGAGCATATGGCGGCCCTCGGGATTCCACGGCTTTGAACCACGGTGAGACACCTCTCTCTATATTTTTCTTTATTTTTTTTTTGTGGTTTCGAATCCTCTCTGTCTCCGTTCTCTAAAAAAAAAATCCCCCCCTCAAATCCCCATTGCCTTCTGTTTTTATCTTTGCATGCGTTTGGTGTCTGATAGATCTAATAGGAAATGATTTCCTATGCTTCTAGGAGATTTCATTATTTTTCTTGGATTGTCTGACTGAATGATATGATTCTAATCTATGTTTGATGGACATCTATCACTGTTCGGTAGGTGGCCGGCGTCAGAGGCTGTCGGAGGTAGGAGCAATAAGAGGAGGCAGTAACAGCTAGGGTTAGGGTTATAAAACCCTATTCGTCTCGAGTCGGGTCTGGGTTGTTGAACCGGGTTGATTCGGGTCCAATCTGAGCATGTCTGGTGTTTGGGTCTCCTGGTGGGCTTGGTGTTTGGGGTCAGATTGTGAAGCCTACAAAAATTGTAACATGTAAATTAATAATAATAATAATAGTAATAATAATAATATAACGATAATAATAATAATATTAAAAAAAGACCCGGACAAAAACGGGTGTCTACATGTTTACTATGTTATATTTCAGGAGCAGCTAGCCAGAGGAAAATTTGCTGAATTCCAACCAAAAATGAGTATGCTTGGGTTGTCCCCATCAGACTATGTCCTTCGTGCTCTCTCAAATATTAGCACCAATGATCTGGAGCAGACTTTACTGGTAATTGAGCATTGTGCAAGGCATTCTCTCTACTTCTAGTACAAAATTTTGGAAGATGATATGGTATTTCATCCATGCTTTCTAGTGCATTCATGGAGACAGTTGCACACCTGAAATCAGGTCTATTAGGATTAAGCTCATAATTGAAACTTCTGGATAAGCACCTCTTGTCACTCATCTTTTTTGTGATCTACCTGATTGTGACTGTTTTCTTCAGTTTGTAGTCCATGATCTATTTTTTAGTTAATTATTTGCCTAATAGTGGGACCAAAGATTAGCACCAATATTAGACTATGTCCTCCGTGCTCTCTTAAATATTAGCAACGATGATATGGAGCAGACGTTACTGATAATTGAGCATTGTGTGTGGCATTCTCTATAGTTGTAGTACAAAATTCTTGAAATGATGATACGTATTTCATCCATGTTTTGTAGTGCACGCATGGAGACAGTTACACCCGAAATCAGACCTATGAGGATTAAGCATCTAATTCAACACTAGTCTTTTTTTTTGATATACCTGATTGTGACTTTTTTTCAGATGGTTAAGTTCATGATCTTCTATTGTTTAGTCAATTATATGCCCAATAATGGGATCAAAGATCACTCATCAACTGAAATTCTAGTCACTTTGAGTTTCTTTCTCTTATTTCAGCCATGTTAATAGCCAAGTTAGTGATTCAGAACATGGAGGCTGGACTATCTTTTTTTAGGATCGTCATTTTTAGGCATCTTATTGTTTATCTCAATATCCGAGTCCAAGATGCTCTCTTATACGAAGGATTGGACTTCAAATCCTGACAAGGTTGGCTTCTATGCTTATAAATGTGCTTATGGTTGGATGTTTTGGTGAATAGATGAGTGGCATGTACACCATGCACTCTCTCTCTTTCTCTCTTTTTTCAGACACACTAAATCTTTTGGTGTTAAGAAAGCATATGTTTTATGCATTTGAGTGCTATACTTGTAATACTCGTTATTACAATGTATGCTGTTTGCAGGATCGTTACAATTTTGTTGCAGACACGCCATAGTCAGTTAATTAGTACCCCATCTTCTAGACCAGTGCTGGCTGTTCTAAAGGATATTATTTATGCACGAGTTAAGGTAAATATGTACTTCGGATTATGATTGTTTTAAACCTGTGGATTCCCTTAACGATCTCTTTTTATTTCTACTATCTAATTTATGTTCAACATGATCACATAATCCATAAATAAATTTTAGATTTGGGAATACTTGAGGATCTATTTCAATGGCATAACCTTTGAATTTCCCAGGAATGCAAAGATACCCTTGGTTTCAACCTTGCAGCAATGGATCATCTAAAGGTTTGTAAAATGGATTTGCCAATATTATCTATCAAATTTCTAATAAAATAATAGCAAAAACTTTTTTTCCCTAAACCGTTGCATGTCATTTGATTTCAGCAATTGATGGCTTCAAGATGGGATGCTCTATTCCGAGATGCGAAGTCGAAGTTGTTAGAGATTCGTTCTCGGCAGTCGAAACGTTTCGAAGCAAGATCAGAGCCGAAAACAGAAAAACCGAAACAGAAGAAATGAACTGATATACATGTTTGATCCCCAAGATGGGCAAGACTTTTGTATTTTAAGGTTTAGAGTGCTTTGCAGAATGTTCTTCCGCTTCAGGTAAGGGGCATCTTCATTTTTGTATTTTATGTTTTATTTTGCCTCAACTGTCTTTAATATATGAATATCATCATCCCAGTGAAACTTCGAGAAATTTTCATGGCCAGTTTCCATATGCACATGGTGCAGAAAGAATACTAAATTGGTTTTTTTATAATTTATTATTATTATTTTAAAAATGTCTATGATACGGTTATGGTTGGCCAATGCGTAGAAAATCTAGATTATGTGGAGATAGTTTGATTTTAGAAAATATAGATTATTTTCGTTTTAGTTTTTTATAAAATAAAAAACGTTAAAGAAAATATGTTTGGTTGTCAAATTGGAAAATCAATTTTGAAAAATAAAAATGAAAATAAGTGAAAATATGAAAAATAAAACAACAAGGTCTATTTGGTTTTAGAAAATATAAATTATTTTAGTTTTTTCCTTAGAAAATATAAAATATATTTGGTTGTGAAATTGGAAAATGATTTTTAAAACATAAAAGTAAGTGAAAATATTAAATCATAAAGAAAATATATTTAATATTTTTATTAAAATTGTTTTAGAAATATAAAAAATAGGGAAACATAAGATTTAAATTTTTAACTTAGACGAGTTTAGATTGTTTTCACAACAAATTTTTGGCTTAAAGAATATAAATTTCGTTTAATTTGACTCGCCAAATTAGAGTTTCATTTCATAGAAGGAAAATTTTATTTTTTATCTTGTTGAGAGAGGTTTACTCATTAGTAATATCGGATAATAATAATTATCCACAAAATTCGTTTTTCGACAATTCCATTTATTTTAAAACCATTAATTTTTTTGCAAAAAATAAATAATATGGTCTCTGAAATTTTTTTACACTTAATATAGTCCTTAAATTGAAATTTTTAATAACTTAATTTTGTAGTATTTTATATTTAATGTATTAAATATTTTAATAGTTTTTTATATTTTATATTTATAATTGAAATAATTTTTTAAAAATAATAAGTCTTCATTTTTGTTTTAAAATAATCAATTGCCCAACATACTTAGCTAAAAAAATGATTAAGTTCATTTACTACATCATCGTACATCGTGTATTGCTACAACATTATAATAAATTATCACATTAATATTGTAGATTTTTATTTAAGTTTGTGAACCATCATATAAGCATCGTGACAATTAAATGTTTTATTCTGTTTTTTAAAGGGTTATATTATTTGTTTCATTGTAAAAATATTTAGGGGCTACCTTAATTATTTTCCCTAAAAGTTTGAGGGTTTTAATTACCATTAAACATACTATTACTTTAACAATATTTTGTGTGCTCTTTCTTATTACAATATTTGTTTTGTGTATTTTTAAAATTTAATTGACGTCTAATATACAATAACAATATATTCTTATTATAAACTAAAATAAATTTTGTTTTACAAAATTTTTTATCAACTTTATTTTTTATATTTGCATAACTCACTTGTTATGTTAAAATAATATAATGAAATTTTTTAATATTTATAATTTAATTTTTTAAATAATTATTTATTCATTTCTATTTTTAAAAGTTAGAAACCAAATAAATTTTTACTATTTTATTTTTGGATTCAAGTTTTCATTTATATTAACTAAACATGTTTTCTGATTTTTAAAGAACTAAAAATAAAAACTATTTTAGAAAAATAAAAACAAAAACTAAAAAAATATTTTCTAGAATTGACTCTAAGATTTTCTCTATTTTCACTTGAATAAATTGGTTATAACATGTCTTTTTATAGACTTAAAACATAATGTTTCACTTTAACTAGGACTACACCAGATACTATCTTTATCTACACTTAGGATAAAACTTAAGAGTAATATTAAACTACTAAGAGACATACAAATTACGAAAGGATAAATAAAAAATAATCATTAATCTATAACTTATAATCCATACGCCTACAATCTACACTTCCCCTTGAGCTGGTGAGCTAGGTTTCCAAAAGCGCGTCCTAGGTGTGAATAAGCACTAGTGTGATGCGCAAAGAGGGGATGAAGAGAACGCCCACTTAGGTTAGAGAGGCGTTTTACAAGAAGCGCTGTGAGGCTCGTGTTTATGGGTTTTAGGCGATGGGCGACGGGCTCGCGCTTTTTTCATCTTAGGGGCAAGGGATAACAACACCAGCTACTGAAGATCATTAAAAGTTTATATAACAAAGAAAGCAAAAGAAACAAAGTAAAAGGAGACTATAGTGGAAGGAGAAGAAATGAGAGCCGAAACAGTATAAACGAATAGATCTATTAAGTAGAAATGATGCGTAAATACACAGCCACATTTAATGGTAGGCGTTTAAGGCGTTGATTCAAGTGATGAGATTGCACATATAATGCATGTTCAGAAGTGAAGTGTGAACACGAGCCACACTAATGGCCGGAGTTAAGACATTAATCTAGGTTGTATAATGCATGAATCCAACGGTGAAGTGTGAATACATGAGCCACAATAGTGGCTGGCGTTAAGGCATTAATCTAGGCTGTATAATGAATGAATCTAGGTGTATATTAGCAGAGAAAAAGAATAGGTCGTCTGGCGTAAAATTACATAAAATGGCTAGAGTTAAGGGATTAATCTAGGCTGTATAAACTGCACAAAAAGAGTAATTTTGTATGAATCTAGGATTAATATACAGCATAAAATCGAAAAATCGGGCTCAATAATGCATGAATCTAGGTGTACACAAATAATGAGTCTTGTGAATTGTAGAAATAGCTCTTAACTCTTGAGTATGAGACAAGCAATGGTGAAGGAATGGAGTGTCCGGAAGAGTTTAAGTGCTTCATGAGTGAATTGGCGGGTAATGTGTGTAGATATTTTCTAGAATTGATTTATAAATCTTTTAGCATAAAATGTATGTCTCACATACGAAATGTGCGCGCCTGCGCCTTGCGCTTAGACTCTAGGGACTTTTTATGCCTCGGTACGCCTTGCGCTCTTAAAAATTAAGTTGGTGAGTATGTGTTGTACAATTGAGCTTGGATGTTATCTTTTCTAATCCAACTCTTTGTAGTGCTCTAATAAGAAAATAAGCAAGTTGGTCTCTAATAGGAACAAACAATAGTTCACTCCTCTATGATTGATTTTCTTTGAGATGAAATGTCGATAAATTTTCACATGCTTAGTTCTTTCATTGTGGACCAGGTTCTTGACAATACTAATGGTCGACTGACTATAATTGTAGAGTTCAATGTTTTCATATCGATTTAGTCTCAATTCTGTAAGTAATCTCCTCAATTATATACCTTTACAAATTTCAAGTGCTTAAGCTCTATATTTAGCTTTAACACTACTCATTGCTACAATTGACTGCTTCTTGTTTCTCTATGTAACCAAGTTACCCCAAATAAAGAAGCAATATCCACTCATGGATTTTCTGTGTGTTAACATTGTTGCTCAATTGGAAATGGTAAAGATTTTCACAATTTTGTCTTTACTTTTTTTTAATATTAGGTCATGTCTAGGAGTCTTATTTAAATACTTTATAATTAAATGAATTGCATCAAGATGTATTACTTAAGAGTTTTTTAAACTTTTTTTAAGGCATTTTTTATGTTGATTGATGAAGTTTCCACTTTTATTATCTGCTAAAGATAATGTCACCTTTATTGAATTTAGCTTTGTCGACACTAGTGCAAATATTTCTTGATAGTTTATCACATAGGACTGTGTAAAGTTTTTGGCTATTAGTGTCTTGAATCTTTCTACTCCCCATCAGTATTGTATTTTACAATAAAAATTCATCTGTCTCCTATTTTGTTTTTTGCATGATAACTCAGCTATGGTTCATGTCTTGTTATTTTACAGTGTATTGATCTTTTCCTTGATAATTTTTCTTCACTTGGGACCTTTTCTTTGAGTAATAAACATATCAGTAATATCACTAAATGAAACACAATTTTCATTTAGAAATAATTCCTCACTAGATGATTTATTACCTCCCAAACTCTTAAGGAGATGTTAGACAAAGGTCAAGTTCCTGATTAATTCTAGGTTGTAGTGTGGTCTTAAAAATGATTTTTTTATTCCTTTGGTAAACACTGAGTTTTGGATTTTTTAAGGTTTTAAGTAGATTGAAACATGTTTGTAGCTAGTATAGGTATTGGTTCGGATGTAGCAGGTGAAAGAAGCTATAATGCTGGTTCGGGTGAAGGTGCAACATGTGATTGCAATATTAGCGATGAAGATACTGAGGTGAAAGAAATTGAAATGCTGGTTCGAGTGTAGGTTCAACATGTGATTGTAGTATTAGTGAAGGAAGATACTGAACGTTACTAAGAAAATAAAATTTTGTTATACTCTTGATTTTCAGTCTTAGGATATAGTCAGGTTTGTTTAAAAATTGGTAACATTCATGGAGACATAAGTTTTTTTGGTGGTAGAAGTGTAACATTTGTAGACATTCCTGTATCGAAGAGGACACATTCTGTATATCTAAGACTTAGTTTCGATCTTAACCGTTGATTAATATGAACAAAAGGTGTTCAGTCAACGATTTTTAATGGAAGTGAAGACACTTAATTTCGTCGTTTTAATTAATATCATTATGTTATATAATATTACAAATTACATTATATGATTATATATATTCATTATTTATTTTATTACATTTATAGGCCCAAAATGAAGGATGACCCATTACACAAATCACAGCTCGTTACACCCCAACAGTGGCCTAGCGAAAGGCAAAACACGTGACAGGCAACCCATGACCCGCTGGAGCACCCAAAGCGGCCCTGATCTAAACAGGTTAGGGTTTTGAAACCTTAACCCTTCCTTTTCTCCACAACGCCGCAACCTCGCCCAAGCCGCTCGGTCAACAACCATTTTTCACGCCAACACGTCACCACCCCTGATTTTTCCAGCACCACAAACAAATCAAGAAACAAGATTAGAGTTTGAATCTTATTAGGAGTCTAAAAATAGCATTTTTTTCCTATAAATAAATGTAATGTTTACATTCGAAAGGGGGGAGGAAATCCAAGAGAGATTACACAAGAAAATCATACAAAATACGTTAAGAGATATACAAGCAGTCAAAACGTTTGTAAGGTTTTTGAAAGAGAAATAAAAGAAAGGTATCATTTTTCTTACCTTTTCGGTTGTTCTTCACACATGCATGTTGATTTTTGTTTGTCCTTACTCGCAAGAACCCCAAAATTTGTTCGACCGAGGACCCGGGGGAGGGGTTTTTCGAAAAGATCTACTTTAGATCTACTCCTTCCGAGACCTTTTTTCAAAAAACCAACTTCATATTCGAAGAGAGGGAAGAAAAAGCTTTTAAAAAATATAAAATTTTCCGACCACCGCCGATAAACGGTGGCCGGCGTCGGTAAACGGAAATCGGCGAGGCGGTGGCTGACCGATTTCTGGTAACCACGGTGGTGATCTTCGTTTGATGAAGAACACCCCATGAACTTAGAGAGAAAATGTTTGATTTGTTTTGGGTGAAATAAAAAATGAATTGGGTGTTTAAGAAGTTGGGCTTTATACCCAACCCGATGGGTGACCCGCGACCTGACCCGGAGAATGTTAGATCCACGTGTTTTTCATTAAAAATGGGAAAATCCCCACTTTGGTGCCCCCGTATTTTTCATGTGTTTATTTGGCTCCCTTAAATTCGGTTTTCACCCCAATTTGCTTTCGAATTTTACCCCCCAAATTGCTACTCTTTCAATTCAGTCCTTTCCCATGATTAATTTCTTTTTTTATTTAAATATTATATTTTATTATATATATTTTTTATTAGTATTATTTTCCCTATCATCATTAATGTATATATATATATATATATATTTATTTCTTTTTTTCCTTTATTATTATTACTATCACTATATATTTTTATTTTACTTATTATATATATATATATATATATATATTTGTATTATTTTTTTCCTAACATTTTATTATACACATATATATATTTACTATTATTTTCTTTTTTTTTATTTTATTTTTTCTTTATTTTTTCTTTTCTTTATCTTCACTTTATTTTTATTTCCTTTATATTTATTCTATTTCGTTATTTATGTTTATGTTTATTTTATTCTTATTTTTATTTATTTATCATATATATATATATTATTTTTATTTTATTTTCTGTATTTTATATATATTTTTTCTTTTATTTTCTGTATCTTTCTTTTGTTTATTTTTATTACATTTTTCTTTTTTTTATCTAACAAGTTTCTTAACTTCTTTAGGGTACACTTTCAAATTTATCAGAGGTAAGTAATTTGGATCGTAATTTTACTTTTTACTTTAAACTTTCAATTTTCTTAATTATAGACAACTGGAAATTAATTAGTACCGAAAGGGCAGTTCAAGGGTATTAATCCTTCTTGACTGTAACCGACTCCCGAATCTGATATATCTTTGGTAAGATGCAGATTAGGTAAGAAATCGAGGTATCCGATCAACTTATTTGTTTTAAAATAAATGGTCGATGGCGGCTCTAACACATTTCACTCAAGTCGAAGTCCAATTCTGGGCCTACCCGAAAGGCGGGTTCGACAGCTTGGCGACTCCGATGGAGACATGTAATCGAGTCAGGCTAAGTTAATTTCCAGTTGTCTTTTTAATGAAAATGGTAAGTTTAAATTTTAATGTAACTTTTCGATCCTTATTACTTACTTTTGATTATCCCTTTTCAAATAAATAGTTGTACTGACGATTTCTTTCAATGATTTCAGCATTTCAAACTTTTTTTCATCTAAGGCTTTATACTCGAGCTCTAAACCCTGTTTAAGTAGGGGTGAAAGTGACTCATTCGTGAGAATTTATTCTTCGTACGAGCCTAGCAAGTAGCCTTCGAGATTCATATACCTTATGTCTTTGTGAGAATTTATTCTCCGTGATACATTAGTCCGCACAAGCATGTAATGGGCTTAGGACTAAGGGTTTGGCAAGCCCAAGGGGGCACCAGCAAGGAGAACTCGGGTACCTTTCTTTAGAACCTAAACCGGGAGACTACAGGGAATTAGAGTCCACCCTAAAACCTCATTTCAAACCCTAAGCTACTTTGATATTATTTCATGCTTTATTTCTTATTCAAAGTATGTGAAATAGAAATTTATGTAGTTAGGACTGGTTCAAAATTAACATGTGGGATAAAGATCATGTCTGGGTAGGAAAGCTTAGAAGTCCGACTATGGGTAGAAAGGACTTATAATGGATCGGGTTTATATCAAGCACGTAAAAAGTTAACTTTTCCAAAACGGTTTGGCAAAGGTTATAGGGGTAAGATGAGAAAAAGGTTACTGACCTGGGGAGTCCCTTCAAAAGCAACAAGAACAAGATGGCAAAGCGTTAACTGAAACTGGAGGCCATTGTTGACAAGCAAGCAGATAAATTTCAGATAGTTCCTATCGATGGAGGGCTCCAATGGCACTTTCATTAGGAACAAGATCAACAGAGAGTGAAAGCCGGAGATGTAGTCATTCGAGACTTTTTGGAGCAAGCAGCTCGTCACTTGCATAGTTTAGCTAGAGAAGACGAAACAGTTCGACAGAGCATCCAACCGGTGATAGAAAAAAGACGGAAGATGAATCAACCTATCAGAAGTTGTTCAGGGTCTAAAAGATTATACTTTTAAAATGTTTTGTCTCTTAAGAAATAACACTTTCATCCCCAATAAGGATTGTTTATGATAATAGAGACATTTTTGGATCAATGCCTCGAACATTTCATGCATCATACATTCTTGCATATTTCACATTATTTTTTTTCTTTTCCTTCATTACATCCACGTTAACTAACAAGGGATGTCTCATAAAAAAGGAACAAAACTGGACACATCGAGCTCATTCAAAGAAAAGGTAGTTAAAAGAGAAACAATGAAGGCAAATTGAAGTTACCTGAAGCGTGTCAGTAAGAAGATCCAAAGAAATGAATGAGATACTAGCGCGTGCTGGTAAGATTGAGAAAATTCAAGAGCAACTCATAAAAAACCAACAGGAGATGATCCATCAAGCAATAAGATTTCAAGATGAATTAAGAGAACATATGACTAAGTTAATAAACATGGTAAATATTGTGATCTATATGGAGAAGCCACTAGTGGATCCCATTTTGGATGAGACTATGAATGCTAGTGCTGAAACTGAAATGACAGTGGCCAGAGGACCTATTAAGGAGCCAAGTATTTCAGGCCAGCTCCAAAAACCAAATGTGGTTGTAGAAGGTTCCATTGGGCCAACAATGAAAGAAGAGCTAATAAGGAATAAAATTTCTCTTGTGAGAGATAAGCTTCACTCAAAGAAGAAGGTCATAGAAGAGGACCAAACATTGACCAAGAAAGCTAAAAATGATCAACCTCTCATGATTAGAGGTTTAACCTTTTACAATCATCCAGTTAGGACACTCAAGTTCTATCTATAAAGCCATTGTCAAGTAGTCTCTCGTCATGGGGACTAAATGAGAAGAAAAACAGATTGCAAGGTTTTCAGTTCCCTCCCTTCCACTTTTCGCTTGAAAAAGTATATTAAAAAATGCTCACATCCAGATTGATTACACCAGGATATGTCCAATCATAGTGGTCCCAGAATGAGAAGTAGACCTACAAGGAGATTCCTTGGATAAATCAGGATGGAACCCCAGATTGTTCAGTTAAGGTTCTAGCAATCTTGAAGATCCTTTAGAACAAGCAATTTAGGGGTGCAAGGTAGAAGAAAAAGGGATCAAGGTCCAAAACTTGGAAGTCGTTGCTGCAACAGAGAATTCCTGTGAAGAACATAAGGTGCAAAAGGGTGAAAAAGGAAATCTGAGCAGAAGGGCTTCCATGAATGTAATCTGAGACTGACCTGTGGGTTTGAGAATGGATAGGGTAGATGTAGACAAGAAGATACCTCAAACTGCTTCAACAGAGGGTTCTTGGAAAAACATAAGGCGCAAGATGATCAGAAAGGAAATCCAAGCAAAAGGGCTTCCATGAATGTAGTCCGAGACTAGCCTGTGGGTTTAAGAATCAGTGGGACAGTTGCAACTTTAAAGATACCTCAAACACCTATATCAGATTTCCTGAAGGCAAAAGGGATTCTGGGAAGCTCAAAAGGCCTGACAAATATTACGCTAATCACAGCTGCAATATGCGTTCGGGATCCAACCAAAGCTATCACCACCGAGGAAAATCATTTTGGATCTAAATCTGGGCCTAATTTCCACCCAAGAAAGGAAATGCTGATAAATCAAAAAGAAGTGGGATTTTCCCAAGAAGCTGCTCAGGAGGAAGCAGAAATTTGTGTCTGAGGGTACATCAAAAGGAGCCCCGACAAGTGAAACAATTGAGGAATGAGGAGCAAGTGCAGATGAAGACCCTAATCCAACTGGTGGGGCATCATAATAAGGCCTTATTCCATTTTGCAACATCCTGTTTGACTTTGTTTTTTTTGAACTTTCTCATGTTCTTTTGTAACTTGTTTGTTTTTTGAACTTTTTTTATAAGGATATTTAAGTGAATTTATGTTGAGCATTGAATCAAATTTACAACTTGAAATTCTTTGAATATCAACTAGGGTTAAGAAACTTTGTAAATGATCGGAGTTATAGATATTTGAAAAAGTGACATGATCAAATAATGACCCTAGGTTTTACCCCAAAAGAAACACTCGAACACCATACCCTTTTCTTTCAAGAACTGATATAGCCTTCCCTTTCATAAGAGAATGAACAAGAGGCTTGGTATTAGGTATGCATAAGAGCGGACAACATGGGGCATCTTTTGTATATGACATTATTACACATTTTTTTAGGACGTTCTATGATGATAATGATCTTCACAGATGGAATAGTCGAGTAGGTGAATCTAGTTTAGGTCAGTTGCATGGAAATTAAACTTTAAAGATGTGATTCCTTGACTTTTAACAACACCTAGACTATAACAGGTTCTTCTTGACAAACTTAAGAAATAGGATCCGTATACCCAGATTATAATATTTTATATATACAATAAAACTTGAGTTGTCCCTCTAGAGCAATTGGTTAAATGCCCCGGCTTTATGGATACGATTTAGCTAGCCTGATAAAGGTAGTTATAATATCTATACAATAAAGCTTGAACCGTCCCTCTAGAGCAATTGGTTAAATACCCCAAATTTATGGATAAGATTCAGCTAGCCTGATAAAGATGATTATAATATTGAGCTGTCCCTCTAGAGCAATTGGTTAAATGCCTCGGGTTTATGGATTCAGCTAGCCAGACAATGGCAAATTAAGTTTATCTAAATAAGGAGTTTCGATAAAGATGGACTAAAGGAGTTAAGAAACACCTGTTATAGTCAATTTCACACGAGCACTCAGGAATTCCCATTTTTAGACCGATATTTCCGCACTACCTTTTTTAGAGGAGTCTACAAAGCTTGAACAAATGGAAGATTTCAGATGACCGAAAATAGAAGGTCTAGTAATTGATTACGCTAGTTACGTCATTTTGTCTGCATCCGATTAAAATGCCAAGCCAAGAAATAGGGGCATGTTGCGATGTTCAAAAGGACCGAGAAAGAAACAATATTTTGGTGCCCGAAACCTTAGAAAATAGGAAGCCAACCTAAAACCAACTCATCAATTTTGGACATTTGTCAAAGAGTTATAACTCTGAAAGCGATAAAGAGCTATTGATTCTTTTAATATTCTTTGAACTCATGTTTATGATTTGATTCGATTGCAAGCCTAGCTTAAGGGGCAATGTTTTACTAAATTCTTACATATTTATATCTTTTTTTCCTCTTAAAATAAGAGAAAAGAGAAAAATATTTTCAAACACGACAGTCTCAAATGTGAAAAGTCCTAGAAGCTGTTGAGGCTTATTTTGCCTCTATTGAAGAAAAAACGAACAATGCCAAATTTCGAGCATTTCACATTCTTGAAAACAATCAGTCCGAGAGACCAGATAGAACTTGTGACATTATCAACAACCTGAGAAGAAAATGAGCCATGATCGATTCCAAGGACAAGACCAGCAGACAAAAATGAGGCTCCATCCAAGAGATAAAACACATAACTAATTCATGTTTCATGCATCTTAGACATACTTAAAAGCGTCACATTTATCATTTTTATCATACATAATTTTTTGCAGCTTCTAGAGTCAAGTTTCAACTTCAAGACAAAAGATACTCGATTCAAAAGCACATTCAGAAATTGATGGTGGTTGCTTAACTCAACAACGAGGAGCTACACCTCAACCAATGTGACCAATTCAAAGCTCAACTTCACAGCGAAAGAGTGTCTGTCAAGAAATAACTTTCTAGTTTCATTTAGAGTCAATTTCAACTTCATAGCGAAGGATATTGGACTTGAAACAACACAACTTACACAAGATTGGATTTCAACTTCACAATAAAGGATATCCAATTCAAAGCTCAACTTCACAGCGAAGGGGTGTCTGTCAACAAACAACTTTTCAGTTTCATTCAGAGTCAATTTCAACTTCACAACGAAGGATATTGAACTCGAAGTGACAAAATTTACTCAAGATTGGATTTTAACTTCACAACGAAGGATATCCAACTCAAAACCAATTTGGTGAAACTTACTCAAGATTGGATTTCAACTTGACGAAGGATATCCAACTAAAAACCATTTTGGTGAAACAATCCTTGGATTTCAACTTCACAACGAAGGATATCCAATTCAAAGCTCAACTTCATGACGAAGGAGTCATCCACGATTTCAATTTCACGACGAAGGATATCGTGCCCAACGGATTGACTTAAAGTCATCTGCAACATAGGTTTATTCCCCAGCCAAGTACAACATAACTCAAGGCGAGAAGGGTCATCTATCAATAAAGACATTTGAGTTCGATTACATTCAGCTCAAAGGCTCATCAAATTTACAAAATAGCTCAAGGTGAGAAGGGCTATCTGTCAACCAAGACCTTCGAGTTTGATTATACTTAGCTCAGATGCACATCAAATTTACAGCATAGCTCAAGGCGAGAAGGGTTATATGTTAACAAAGACCTTCGAGTTTGATTACATTCAGCTCAAAGGCACATCAAATTTACAGCATTGCTCAAGGCGAGAAGGGCTATCTGTCAACCAATACCTTCGAGTTCGATTACACTTAGCTCAAAGGCATATCAAATTTATAACATAGCTCAAGGTGAGAAGGGCTATCTGACAACCAAGACCGTCGAGTTCAATTACATTCAGCTCTAGGACATATCAAATTTATAGCATAACCCAGGGCAAGAAGGGTTATCTGTCAATAAATATCTTCGAGTTTGATTCCATTCACCTCAAGGGTATGCCAAATTTAAAACATAGCTTAAGTCGAGAAAAACTATCTATCAACAAGAAACTATCGAGTTCGATTCCATTCAGCTCGATGACACATCAAACACATGGTAGCATCGAGGAACTACTTTCTGGTTGAAGCTGAGGTTTTCAAAGTCAAGAAGAAGATCTGGGGCAATCTCTCAGCCTAGTACCGTATAACTCAAGGCGAGAAGGATTATCGATCAATGAAAACTTTCGAGTTCAATTCCATTCAGCTCGATAACGTATCGACTACTTTTTGGATAAAGTTTAAACCGAGGTCTTTAAGTCAAGAAGAAGACCTGGGTTAGCTATGCCTTAATAACAAGAAACTATTTTCCAGCAGCTTAGCTTAAGTCGAGAAAAGCTATCTGTCAACGAAGATTTTTTTAGTTCAATTTTGTTCAGCTTGAGGGCCTATCAACCACATGGTGGAATCAATGAATTATTTTCCAGTCGAATTTTTAAACGAAGGTCTTTAGCCTGAGAAGAAGACCGAAGTTGACTACAATTTGGCAACCAAAAGCCACTTTTCGATTTTCCTACGATCTGAAATTCACAACGAATGATATTGTACCCAATAGATTGACCCAACTTCAAGACGAAGGAGTCGTCTGTAATAAAACAGTCCTTAAGTCAAGTTTCAGCTTCATCTTGAGCTAGAAGACTATTCATGAACTACTTACCAAAGCTTTGAGTTTGGTTTCAACTTCGCGAGAAAGGATATCGTGCTCAGAATTTTCCAGTTAAACTCGACCTCATGACAAGGGAGTTATTTCGTGATTCAAACCAGCCTTAACATCGGATTTCAACTCTACGACAGAGGACATTCGATATGGACGAAATTTGTGTCTTTAAATCTTTGCTCTAATTTCGTTACACAATAATGAGCAAAGAGGGGCAGCTGAAGACACCAAATTTTATCCGTTTTAATTAATATTATTGTGTTATATAATATTACAAATTACATTATATGATTAAATATATTTATTATTTATTTTATTACATTTACAGGCCCAAAATGACGGGTGACCCATTACACAAATCACAGCTCGTTACACCCCAACAGTGGCCCAACAGAAGGCAAAACACGTGACAGGCAGCCTATGACCCGCTGGAGCACCCGAACTGGCCCGGATCTGAACGGGTTAGGGTTTTGAAACCCTAACCCTTCCCTTTCTCCACAACACTACAACCTCGGCCCAGCCGCTCGGTCAACTGCTGTTTTTCACGCCAACACCCCCTATTTTTCCAGTACCACAAACAAATCAAGAAACAAGATTAGAGTTTGAATCTTATTAGGAGTCTAAAAATAGCATTTTTTCTATAAATAAATGTAATGTTTACATTCGAAAGGGGGGAGGAAATCCAAGAGAGATTACACACAAGAAAATCATACGAAATACGCAGAGAGATATACAAGCAGTCAAAACGTTTGTAAGGTTTTCGAAAGAGAAATAAAAGAAATGTATCATTTTTCTTACCTTTTCGGTTGTTCTTGACACATGCATGTTGATTTTTGTTTGTCCTTACTCGTAAGAACCCCAAAAATTATTCGACCGAAGACCCAAGGGAGGGGTTTTTCGAAAAGATCTATTTTAGATCTACTCCTCCTGAGGTCTTTTTTCAACAAACCAACTTCATATTCGAAGAGAGGGAAGAAAAACTTAAAAAAATACAAAAATTTTTCCGACCACCGTCGATTAACGGTGGTCGGCGCTAGTGTACGGTGACCGACGAGGTGGGGGCTGGCCAGTTTCTGGAAAACCACTGTGGTGATCTTCGTTTGATGAAGAACACCCCCATGAACTTTGAGAGAAAGTGAGGAGAAAGTGTTTGATTTGTTTTGGGTGAAATAAAAAATGAATTGGGTGTTTAAAAAGTTGGGCTTTATACCCAACCCGATGGGTGACCCGCGACTTGACCCGGAGAATACTAGATCCGCGTGTTTTTCATTAAAAATGGGGAAATCCCCACTTTGGTCCCCCGTGTTTTCATGTGTTTATTTGGCTCCCTTAAATTTGGTTTTCACCACCAATTTGCTTTCAAATTTTGCCCCCCTAATTACCACTCTTTCAATTTAGTCCTTTGCCATGATTAATTTCTTTTTTATTTATTTAAATTTTATATTTTATTATATATATATTTTTATTAGTATTATTTTCCCTATTATCATTAATGTATATTTTTTTTTCTTTTTTTTCTTTTTTCCCCTTTATTATTATTACTATCACTATATATTTTTATTTTTATTTTACTTATTATATATATTTTTTTATTATTTTTACCTAACATTTTATTATACACACACATATATATAAAAATATATATATTTACTATTATTTTCTTTCTTTCTTTCTTTCTTTCTTTTTATTTTCTTTATCTTCACTTTATTTTTATTTCCTTTATATTATTCTATTTCGTTATTTATGTTTATTTTATTCTTGTTTTTATTTATTTATCATATATTATTATTATTATTATTTTCTTTGTTTTATTTTCTGTATTTTTATATGTTTATCTTTATTTTTATTTCTTTTATTTTCTGTATTTTCTTTTATTTATTTTTATTACTTTTTTCCATTCTTTTTTTATCTAATACGTTTCTTGACTTCTTAATGGTACACTTTCAAATTTATCAAAGGTAAGTAATTTGGATCGTTATTTTACCTTTTACTTTAAACTTTCAATTTTCTTAATTAAAGACAACTGAAAATTAATTAGTACCGAAAGGGCAGTTCAAGGGTATTAATCCTTCATTGACTGTAACCGATTCTCGAATCCAATATATCTTTGGTAAGATGCAGATCATGTAAGAATTTGAAGTATCCGATCAACCTATTTGTTTTAAAATAAATGATCGGTGGCAGCTTTAACACATTTCCCTCAAGTCAAAGTCCAATTCTGGGCCTACCCGAAAGGCGGGTTCGACAAAATAGATTAAAATAAGAGAAATTGTTTGGAAAAACATTCCTTGGATATTAAGATTTAAAGGTTTGGTTGGTATCCTATTGATAAGTTAAGAGTGATTTCTGTCCAGAAATATTTTGGAATATTGACTTTTAAGAAGTGTTTATTCTTTTCTTCATTTTGTTGGGATTAATTTATAGAAGATTTTAGCAAAGTATTCTTTTATTATTCGTTTGAAGGATTTGTATTCTACTCTTAAATCGAGTCTCGACTACACCATGAAATCTTCTAAAATATATTTTATCAATCTTTAATTTTTGTTTCATTAAGAAAATTTATTTAGTTTGAGAATGGTCGTCAATGAAAATAATAAATTATATATACCCATTTAGATTATTTATTTTTGAAAGACCTCAAATGTCTTTGTATATGACAACAAAAGGATAAGAGGATTCATGTGAAGATGGTGGATAATGTTTTTTTCTTGAGCATTTATTAAAAAAGTGTATAATGTTTACATTCCAATAAACAGGAGAGGCCATGAAAGATTCTAGATAAAGAAAAGCTATCAAAGCGAAGATCGATGCACTCTAAAGTAATAAGACATGGACCGCAACTCAGTTACCTCAAGGAATAAATCAGTGGACTGCAGTTGAGTTTTTACTATAAAATACAATGCTAATGAAGAGTGGAAAGATTCAAGGCAAAGTTGGTAGTTAAAAGATTTACATAATTATGTTGGATACCTTCAAGAAATGTTTATATATGTAGCGAAGCTAAATTCAATAAGAGTAGTGTTGTCTTTGGTAGATGATAAGTTAGAAATTACATCAACTAGATATAAAAAAATGTCTTCTTGAATAGAAAGTTGGAAGAAGAAGATTATATGTAAATCCCTCCAAGAATAGGAAAAGAAATGGGTGACAAAAAGGTATGCAAATTGGAAAAATTATTGTATGACCTTAAATAGTTACCAACTGTTTAGAGGGCTTGGATGAAGTTACTCGAAAGTAACTTTCCTAGATCTAAGTTTGGATGATGAATTTTAGGCTTAAAGAGTTTTAAGTTCGGGTTTCAGACATCGACTTTCGTTGACAACATCGATGAAATTTTTGAGATTTATGAGACGATGAGAGCTTTGGGGAGATTTCTGAGAGAATTTTCTTAAAGATTCCTTCATTTATAGTATTTTTTGATTTAGTCAGTGAATGATGTTTTAAATTTAACGTTTCGAGCCTTTAATTTATGGTTCATTGTATTTTCATCCTTGTTTGATTGGTGATGCATCTATGATGATATTACTAATTTAGGTAGGTAATTTATTTCTCTATTCATTTTTGTCTCAAATGCTAGGTATATACCATTTTTTATTGCGTTTATAGATTTAGGTTTGTTAATTGGTAGTCTTTTCCATTTTAATTACTAATTAGGTGTTATTTTAGGTAGTTTTATACCTATTTTTTTAGTTTAATCCTAATCCTTTTTTTATCTTATTATATATTATAAAAATGTGTATATCACTTTATATTTTTTTTGAAAGTAAGAGCGAGTCTCATTAAAAGCCTTTTCATACCACAATCAAATTTGATCGCGATAACAGAAGGAGAAAAAGTGTCTACAAAATTTATTAACCATCATCGTAGGAAAAGGATTCAACCTTTGTCCGATACAAAACGAAACCTTACAATGACCATACTTAAACATGTAGCCCAAAAACAAAAGAGAGGCCTAACAACAAACCATTAAAAACGTAACCTGCAGTCAACAAGCACTAAAGTCTTTAGCAGTGTTCGTCCTAGGCAAATAGAACACAACCCCGACCCCCATAAGTGCCCATCGATCAAACGTGATCTTAATAGAAACAAAACACACCACGTGGCAATGAATTTTGCCCTTATTAACTCCTGCAATAGAGCGAAACAAACATCTTCGACCAAAACCCCAAAACAAAGTAAAAGACATCAATCAAGTGACAACTATAAAAGAAACCGAACCAAGGGAAATGATAATATCATTTCACAAGTCCAACATCAAGAACACTAGGATTGAGCAAGCGCTTGGGAACCCATAAGAGAACTTTCGAAGCAATAGGCACATAGCCAAAACCAAAAATTTGGAGAGCATGCAATGGGATCAAGACCATAAGCAAGAATATTAAACTTCCTAACCGTGAACTCCAAAAAAGATCGCTAGCCACCTCAGAGGAAGTTTGAATCAAGACCAAAACTGCTATAAACTAGAAAACTTCTTACCATACAACCATCAGAAGGGGGACAATGGGATAACCTTCCTAGCCATGTCGCCAGGACAAGGAGGAGGCATGAAAACTAGGCTAAGACGAGGGCCACATATCAACATCGACACAAACATGCGTTCCACGCGATTAGATTGGCTCTAGAGGAGGCGAGTCGCCTAAATAAGATCCAAAGGGAGACACCAAAAAACTTACTCCGCAGAACCCGCACTTTTCAGTAGTCCACGGAAATGAAGTTGACAAAAGCCGAAGGTGGTTTTACTCGGGTTCCCTGTGCCAAGCAAATTATGCAACAATAATGGATATATCAGAAAAATCATCCAACAGTTAGGAGAGATAATATGAATATTAGTATAAGTCTAAGCTCCAGTTGGAAGAGAGGAACGAAGGCATAAGATAGACGGGGCTGATTTATTAACGGGTGTTAAGAAACTCAATATCAGTATAACAAAGGTAAATCTTATTCATTACTTTTTCAAAGATACAATGGCAAATATATATAGGTAAAATTATAATCAACTACTAGCCAACCTGACATAATTGACTCTTAGCTAGCAAGCTTAACAGCTTTTTAAAACAGCTCTAACAAACTTCATAAGCTAACAAACTTCACAAGCTTCTAGCACCAACTTCAGCTACACGTAACCTACCAACTTCAACTACACCATCTCTTGTTCTCTAATATTCTCCCTGCTCTTTTCATTCTACTTCAAGAATAGTCCAACGAAATACACCCACATATATCATTAGGTGAGTAAACATAATTTTCTTATCTTTGACTTCTACTTGATCTTGGCTACCTTTAGTGTATGCTTCCCCTCCTTTTATGACATTCCCCCTTCCTCCAGATGATCCTTGTCCCCAAGGATCAAACACTTTCTGGTTTACAAATATTTGCATCGCATTTTGTTTCCTAAAAAGGCTCAAAATTAGGTATATAGGCAATTGGGCACAAGATGAAATATTGCCAGTAACACCCCCTAGAATTTTGATCACATTTGGACCATGCTTTGTAGTAGCATCGACATCAGCACCTTTTAAGTCCACACTCAACTGAGTGATGAAATTGATGTTGTCCACATCATGCCATTCTACTCCTGATGACATACGCTTTCTTTTAATTGTGTAGGGTATACTTGGGTGGAAGTCATATTTCTGTTCTCCATGTCCACGAAAAATGTTAGCATCAGAACCAAAAAAATAAATAACTCCTTTATCTGCTGCAACTAAAACATAGCTGCCTGTAGTAGTAATTAGAACCATATAACCAACTTTCTCATGCATTTCAACCCATTTATGATTTGATTGGTTTTTAGTGTCACTATGACTAAACAAGAACGTAAACTTATCAGAGTCAGACTCAAAATCCAATTTCTCATTAGCAACAGTCCCAACACTACAAATTCTTGCATGATACTTCTTCTTTAGAAACTGGATAACTTCTAATGCCTTGACCCTATCCAAAATATTAGAGTTTTCCCCCATTAAACTGATAAATCTTTTTCTCTATGTCCAAGATAGATACATCATCGTGATTCAGTGAAAACCCAACAAAAATAAGATGCTTCAATTTGACAATTTGCTTTCTGTTATATACATATAATCGTGTGTCAAACACCTCTTTCTCTAGTGTTTTGAATCCAAAAGCGATACCACTCTCCAATGGTACAATGCAAGGCTTAGAGTTTAACAAAGATTGCTAATTTTATGGCTTTGAAGAACACTCTGCTACACAACACTCCCTCTTAACATTGTATCTAGCTCTATTGTTATGATAGCAATTGTTTTCGCTTCATTTTGAGTGGTGTCATTCCTAATCCAAAAGTGTATGTACCAATCTTGCTATATGCAGTATTTAAGGTAGTAAATTTTTGAAGCCTGGGATTTTTATCAATTCCCTGAATTACAAAAAGATCTCTTATGACTAGAGTCTTAAATGTAGTATTGCATCTTATAATCTCACACTTACACATGACTTAGAAAAATTCATGTGTATATGTAGTAAACCCATTCTTTTGCAGCCACAAAACAAATGTTAGCCTACAATAAGAACAAATGACCTTTTCAGTCACACTCAAATTCATAGAAATTTGAATCCTACTTCATCCCATCAACAAAATCCGAAACACAAAAGGATCAAAAAGTTCAACATGTTCATTGACATCCCTAAACATATTAGAACAAATTTCTCTAAACACAGATGGAACTAGATAGTTGAAATTATTCGAGTTACCCACAGAAAAATCAACTATGAAGGGCGTAAAAGTAGCAATTTGAACTGATGTAGGCAAACTTGGCTTATCAAACCATGGAACAACTCTTAATGGTTGCTTCAATGGTATTCACGCTACAGGAACTTAATAGCAAGAACATTGGAAGGGGTAGTTGCAATTGAAATGTCATATGCTCCAAAGTTATCTGCCGAAAACTCTGCCAAGATACTGATTGTATCCAAAACAACAACATTTTCTTGTGTTATAGGAAGATCAAAACCAAACAACGGACGTTTTCCACTTGGTTCAGTTATTATCCATTCAAATTTTGTTCTTCAGACCATTCACGGTCGGAACCAATTCCAAGTGTTGGGTATTAATGATTGATGGTATTTTATCAAACACTTGACACCCATTATTTGTGCCTTCGATTACAATAGGTAACAATTCCGTTTCAGGGCTGTTTTGGTCTTGCTCCGCCGTCTTTCCTGTCAAGATCCTTAGAATCTGCTCAAAATAACCCTTATTCTTTGCAATCATTGTCTCCAGGTACTGATCTTGCTTCACCAGCTTTCATAATTCATCAATCTGGTTTTGAATTGCATAAAGAGCAGATGATTCAGTCATTGCTTTGCCAAGAGTTGTGGCTATGGATACCAATTTGTTATGAACCTTGAGAAATAGAGAAGTTGAGATCGAAGAAAATGAGGGATTTAGAAGAGAAGAATAGAGAATACAGAAAAACATTTATTCATTCATTCATCCGGTAAGATTTCTCTCATTCAATACATAGTTTTATATAATTACAATGTACTATGGCTAATAGATTCTTGACATCTATACATTTGATAATTAATTGTAACAACTTCTTTCTCATGTTACAACTAAGGCAGACCTCTCTGGTGGCTCCCAACATAAAAACTGTTGGTCTTGCTCTCTTTTTCTTAATAGAGTCCATTTGTTCCTTACATAATTCTAATCCCATGTTAATCTTTTTCTGCCCCAATTTCTAAAATCGAAATCCCTAATACATCATTTTTCTTTTTCAAAATCCCTAACCATTTCTTTGATTTCCCCAATTCTTCACTTTACTCATGAACCCTTTGTTTTGTTTTTCTCCTTCATTCGTGACATGCTCATTGTCATCTAGAATGATGATTCACATTGCTTATTGTACCTGTGGTAGCAGCATCAGTCACCCCCCACAACCAACTATGAGCACATCATCACCACATGTCTACTCCATAATGTTCTCAAATACAACACACTCTGAGCCATCCAAATCAACATGTGTCTCACATATAATAGTTTTTAGACTTTCATGCCCTTAAAAAATCCACACGTGGAACATTTGACGAGCTCGAGGAATTACCAGTGCTTAGGTGACATTCGTCCGATTACTGTTGTTGACTATAACCAGTGAAGCACCTGTGCCTATAACTACAGTAGTCTATAACTTATAGACATCAATAACAACCTCGAGGGATCTTGACAGAGAACTACAAGTACTAGATACAGGTTGGCTGTGAACTTTATCTGCAAAATGATAGAAAGTTTCATCGAACACCACATGGCATGATATATATATATACATCCATCACGTGAGGATACATGTATCCTCTATGTTGAGGACTATATCCAAGAAATATGCAAGGCTTCAACCTAAACGCCATATTATGTTGCTAAAATGGTCAAAGATATGGAAAACAACAATAACCAAAAAATCTCATCAATCCATAGTCTGGCTCCTTATTAAGAAGCTTTATAAAGGGTGACAACCCATGCAACACTTTGGCTGGGAGTCTGTTGATAAGATGAAATGTTGTTACCACCGCATAGGACAAGAAAGTCATATGCATTTATGCTTGGGCTAATAACATAAGGGAAAGACCAACCATATGGCAATGTTTTCACTCAACTACGTTGTTTTGCTCCGAAGTATGTGGATAGGAGACACGATGCAGAATACCAACCTTACTCAATACTAAAAACAAAGCTCAAAACTCTCATTCCAAATAGCTCTGAATAGATTTAATGGGGAGACCAAATTAATTATCAACCATGCGTTTACAAGTGAAACATAAGAACAACTAGATCTTTACTTTTGAGTAGGTGCAACCAGGTATGTCTGGTGAAGGCATCAACAAAAGAATTGTAGTAACAGAAACTATTTGAGGATACATGAGGGGGACCACAAAGATTAAAAAACACAAGCTGAAAAACGGCAGTATATACATACTTAGAATCACCAAGTGACATCTTGTGGTTTTTGTCTATATGACATGCAACACACTTCTGATTAATATCATTTGCAACATACTTCTACTAAAGTTTCATAAGTAGGGTGACCTAAACATTTATGTCACAGTTCACACAAGCTAGGATTGGATGTTGTTGCATTTGCTTTAGCCTTGTCATGTTTATGCAATCTTTGAGCCATAGAAAAAGAGTATAGACCACCACTTTCTTCACCTTGAAGAAAACTTCTCGTGATTTCTTCACGAATAAAACACAAATCATCGTGAAACTTGAAGAGCACACGGCTGTCCTTAACAAGCTTAGAAATAGATAGAAGATTTTTTGTTATTTGGGGTATATGAAACATATCATTTAATAGAAAAACGCGAGTAGAAAAAGACAACAAGGACTCTTCAACAACAAAAACATCTAAAGAGACCCCATTATGTATCACAGGCTTTCCTAGACCACTAAAGTCAGACTTGTGCACGATATTGGTCGCATAAGGTGTCACGTGGTACGTGACACCAGAATAAAAAATCCACCGATCCTGTGAAGCAATAGTTGCATAAGCATGAGGTTGTGCATTCTACTGCACCATGGAATGACTCTTAATGTTGTAGTAACAACGATTACAACTCATATTTTAACCATCAAAAGCATAATAGTGAGCAGTAACAGACTTAGGGGTTGTTTGTTTACTTCAGAATGATTAAGCACTGAATGATTCAAATGATAAATGATTCAAAGGCTCTGTATGAATTAGCTCTAAATGTGACATGTTGTTTGATAATGGATTTGAATCATTCAGAATGTACTTCTGTGCTGAATCAATCAACACTGAATCATTCAGAGGTGCGAAACAAACGCGCTGAATACTGAACGATTTAGCATTCATCGTTGAATGGTTCCATTAAGAGGCAAACAAACAGCCCCTTACTCTAATTGTTAGACACACAATGATAATCCTCATCACATCTATGCCAAGAAGGATCGACTAAATGATCGATTTTACCATACAATTGACATTGAACTCGCGAGCGACCTATGCCTCTTCCACCATATCTACCATAAAAAAAAACATGAACTCAAGGTTTTGTCATCACCATTTCTGTTATATCCTCCACTAGACAAGTTCAAATCCTTTCCTTGAGCAAGATTCGCACCCATTAGTAGCACCTCAATTTGCACATCAAACCCAACAAGTTGAGTCTTAGCATCCACAAGCATGGTGCATATAATTTTGAGTGTGAGAAACTCTTTCATAGTAGAAATAACCGCCATAAATAGTTGATGCTCATGAGGCAAACCTTTAAGAATACTCACAATGTGTTTAATAGAAGTAATCGGACTGCCACAAGAGGCAAGGCATCTCAGACTTCTTAACTCGTGTAAATATGTTTGCATGTTGTCATCTTCTTTTTTTCAGATAATGTAATTTTGTAATACAAGCTAATCACAACTGTAGTAAATCGATTAGCGAAAAACCAAAGTACAATAGTCTAAACTCCAACAGTTGTTTCGCTCCCACGAACTAAGGTAGAAGATTAGGGCTCATCGTGAGAGAAGCCAAGGCACAAGGGCTTATCTTGAGAACATATTCTTCTCATCATTTAACATTGTCACCATCACCAGTAATGAGGTCTCCGGAGGAGGCTTCATCGATCCATTCTACATATGCTCAATACGATGGCTTTGTACGATAAACAAGATATGCTGCTTTCACAGAAGGAAGTTTATCTCATCAAGCACCACATTTACTTTCTTGTTAGTAAATGTCTTAGTATTTCTTGAAGAGAACTCCATGAGAGGCTCATCAAGCACTGTAACCAACTCATGAAAGGCATGACAAAAGAAACGAAACAAAAGAAGCAAAGATGAAGATCAAGAATGATGGCCTAGAATTCTAGCAAAGATACCATATAGAGTTTACTGAAAGGAAGTTTGTATATTCACGTGTATGTTGCTTTATTTCAGAGACCCTATTTATACAACAGATGCTAACTTTAGCTAACAACCTAACAACTCTTAACTGAGTAAATACTCCTTTAACTACACACAACATGTGGCACTAGCTACCAGCACTACCTCAAATACGCCCATATAGGAGTTTACCCAAGGTGCATATGCTACTTGTCATAACGTCTCCTCGGGGAATCTGTTAGACTTAAAAATTATTTTCGGGGAAGGCGATTAAATATGATTTAAAAAAACGATTTGATTTGGAGTCACAACCATTAAGTTAGGTAGGTTGGAAACCTTAAATGTCAAAAAATATTATGTGTTTTAACAAAATTCGTTTTTAAGAGTTCGGAAGTCGGTTACATATGGGAAGGGTTAGCACCCCTACAACGCCCAAATTTTGGTACCTAAACGATTATATATTGTTAAATATTGGGAATTACAAACTCGAAAATACTTAAATTACAATCCTTTATTCATTTGACTTTATTCAAAAAGTGTTAATTTTTGGATAATTAATGCTTTTTTATGTGAACAATCTTCGAAAAAAAAAAAACTTCCTTTAAAGTTAGGAGACTTTCCCATAGATTCCCCTCACAAAGTATTATTTCGCAATTTTCGCAAAGATAAAATAAAATAAAATAAAGTAAAAAGCGGTGAAAAATACTTGAAATAAATAAATGTGGAAAGACAATATCGAATAAAACAAATATTTATGCAAAAAATATTCGTAATACACATTATAGTTGGGAGATGACTTCATAGATTTCCCTCACAATGAAATTCTCATTTACATATAATTACAAAAT